>NC_036851.1:3505582-3508382 GCF_002910315.2 Salvelinus sp. IW2-2015 | reverse complement strand
GAAGGCACTGTAAATAAGAAACATTTTCTGAACCAACAAAGCAAGATATAGGAAACAATGCCCTCGAACAGGTTATGCCCTAGACATGGTTGCAGGACAGGCTGACAAACGTGGTTGTAGGTTAGCTGATTGAAAGGTGAATCAAACTTGACACACACCAAATTTGTTACACTTGTGTCTAAATCCTGCAAATGGGTTTGATATGACTGTACGGTTCTTGCTGTGGCACACAAGTGTGGTGAGGTCTGTAAGTTTTTTTAATCAATATCACAGTAGCAACAGAAATTAATGACTTCTGACTTCTGAAGTGTTCCAGAAACCCCCCAACGCAATGAGATCGTTAATTGTCTCCTGAAACTGCACACAAAGTACCTTTTAGAACTCGCCTATCACTTACAGAAGTGGTCACCAACCTTTTGAGGTTTTTTTTACATTAACCCAAACATTTGTAGCAATGAGGTTGGGCAGTAGGCCTAATACATTATCACAGCATATTGGCTATATGATTGTTAATCGGACCATATTATATTTCAAAAAAACAAAGAGATCAGTTGGTTTAGCACTTGTGAGGCACTGTGGAGCATGAACTGAAATAGTTTATTTTTATTTTAATGGACTGATGGTACCTGCATTTGATGGTCAACGAGGTCAATCACAACATCAGTGATCTTCAGGTCAAAAAGTCGGAGCTCTAGAAAGATGCCCGAGTTTCCGACTTGGAATTCCGAGTTGGATGACCGTTCAAAACGATTTTTCCCAACCACCTCTCACGGTCCTGCTCTCTCCTTCTTTCCTCCGGTGAGACTGACCAGAGGTAGGTAACACTGTCTTCCACCTGATGGCATAACACGAGTCACACCGCATCAGCCTCATGCACAAAATCATGTTTTTATGACCAGAGAAAGATAAATATTCCTTAATATCAAAATCGACATGACGAGCTGCTAATAATGAAACACAGGGCTATCGATACTTGGCTAGTCAATCATTGCAGCTGCAGCCCGAGCGGAAGTACGGAGAAGCGCGTTTTTGTAAGTGTTGAATAAAAACAGTGACAGTGCTGAATATAAACTTCAATTCACTTCGCCCACGTGCCTATTTTTAGTTCTTCCTCTGCTTTCTCCCTATGTTTTGTACCTTCCTTTGTGAATAAGTGGTTCTTATTCCTTTCAACTTCACTCTCTTTCCCTTCCTTCACTGCTTCCTCTAATTCTTTCTCCATAGTGAGGAGTTGCCCTTTTGATGGGGAAGCTCCACTAAGGTAACCTGCCTGTGTCCATTTTAGCCTCACTTCTTCCCACACCTTTTATATTGTTTTATACTGTATTTTTCCCCCTGCTCTGTCTTTTATTCTCTGATCTAAGTATTCATTTAATTTGTGTTTGGGGACGGTGGTCGTGGCCATTTTGTCGTTAAGCTATGTCTGGGTCTGTACTATTTTGGTGCTCTTAGCCCGTCACTGATCGCCCAGCGATGTATTCTTGGTGCCGACACAGACTTATCTTTGGTGTCCCACCCTCTGTACACAAAGAATTTTATAGCCATATATTTAGCGAATTATTTTTTCCGTTTTCCAACAATATTTCAGCTATATCCTTTTGGAACAATATATTAGTATATTCAAACGCTCCTAAAATAATTGGAATAAAGATTTTAGGAACTTTTTCCCAAAAGTTATTGTTTTTCACTTTTTCGATTAATTAAATACTTTGCCAAAGTATATCGGCAATATCCTTTTGGAACAATATGTTAGTAAATTCAAGCGTTTCTAGAATAATTATTTAATTAATTCTAGGACTCATTTTTCTCAAAAAATATTATTATCACATATTCAACTAATTAATTAAATACTTTCCCAAAGTATTTCAAACGTGTCCTTTTGGGACAATATATTAGTATATCCTAGCGCTTCTAGAATAATTATCAAATGATTTCTAGTCCTTAAGGCAAAACCAACAGCACAAGAGGGAAGAATCAAGTCAACTTTCAGCGCAATAGAGAGAAAAATCAAGTCAACTTTCAGCGCAATAGCTTCACAACGGCCTAAACTTTTTGACTCAGCGGTCACTTTTAACACAGCCTTACTGTAGAATACCAGTAGTTAACAATCAGTCTCGTGAAACGGTCAAGCAGTTACATTAATTTGGAGAGTTCAGGTTTAATTCCTATACTCCTAGTTCAAGCTTAGATTTCTCACCGATGCGCCTAGTGGGGTGCCATTACCACTAGTCCCAGATTACTAATACGACTTGAACAGATTACATTACATTTCAACACTACATCAAGCTTAGATTTCTCACCGATACTCCTAGTTGAAGCAGAATTCAACTAGTTCCAGATTACTAATACAACTTGATCAGACTACATCAAGCTTAGATTTCTCACCGATACTCCTAGTTGAAGCACCATTCAACTAGTTCCAGATTACTAATACGACTTGATCGTATACTTCGCAGATATCTTTACACAATGCCTTAGATTCTAAACAATTTCACATAAATTTAACAGCAATTCATACTCACGCCAGTACTCCTGATCTCAATTTAGATATTGGCTATAATACAATATACAGATTTTGATTAAACAGGCTCTGCTTACCTTTTAATTTCGAGCTCTTTGATCAGTTTCCTGGGTGAGTTGAATCCCCGATGTCTCCTGCGGACAGGTCACCCCTCCTTCTGGAATCTTTCTCCAACTCGTCTCCTGTCTCATCAACTTTCTATGGACCGAATTCAAAGGTTTTAACAAACCATCCTCTGCATACCAAGTTTTGTTGATAAAACATTTACTGGAGACAGGA
>NC_036851.1:3475643-3505557 GCF_002910315.2 Salvelinus sp. IW2-2015 | reverse complement strand
CCTGGCATTGAAGCTCGCCTGGTGGGTTGTTAACACCGTGTCCAAAGAAGGGCCAGACGTATACAGAATGGTGTCGTCTGCGTAGAGGTGAATCAGAGAGCTCACCAGCAGCAAGAGCGACATCATTGATGTATACAGAGGAAGAGAGTCAGTCCGAGAATTGAACCCTGTGGCACCCCCATAGACGACTGCCAGAGGCCCGGACAACAGACCATCCGATTTGACACACTGAACTCTATCAGAGACAGTAAGTTTGGTGAAACTAGGCGAGGACAGTCATGGCGTTATTTGAGAAACCGAAGGCTGTTGCGTCTGCCGATGAGGATGTGGTGATTGACAGAGTCGAAAAGCTTTGGCAGTCAAATGAATACGGCTGCAAGCAGTATTGTTTCTTATCGATGGCGGTTAAGATATCCGTTTAGGACCTTGAAGCGTGGCTGAGGTGCACCATGACCAGCTCTGAAACAGATTGCATAGGCGTTATCAAAGTTTACTTTAATCAACCTCTGATGAATTCAGATTTTAATTTACATTTTCTAAAATTCAGATTCAAACCATCGACAACACCCTGGTACTTTGCCAGCCCAGGAAAGGTATAGAACAGATTGAATCAAACACTCATTGTGGTAAACAGAAAGCTTCCGGCAAGTCCTCTGAAGCGAATGTGAATGTTGAATTTTATTTTCTTTCTTATGAATTTGCCTTGCATTGAACCGTTTTGGCTATAAACTATGATGCCCCATTCCCCGAAAGCTAGACTCTGAACATGCACTACGCCTTTCCCTCTATTATGTCACAGGCCACGTTACGAGTGACACAAACAACTCAATTGGCCCCCATAAGAAATACAGTTTAGGCCCTGTCATAAGAATAGGCAGTTAGCGCCTGTCATAGGTCCCTGCATGTCACAAGACTGTATTAGCCACTAGCTAAAGCCTATAGTGGATAAGTTCAGAAAGTTAATGTAAAACGGTGTCACATGCTGCTTGCTTAATGAGGTAATTGCTTCCCACCGATTCAGCTCATAACAGACTTGAATCAGGACGTCTGCCTCGCAAACCACAAACGCAGACTGCCCTCAGTGGTTGAAGTACTTAAGTAAAAAAATACTTTAAAAGTAGTTTCTTACAAGTCATTTTTTTGGAGTAGTGTACTTTACTATTTTATAATTTGACAACTTTTACTCCACTACATTCCTCGAAAAGGAAATCACTTCTTACATTTTCCCTGACACCCAAAGTACATTTTTACCATTGACATTTTTGTCCATTTAGCAGACACTCTTATCCAGAGGCGAACACAGTTAGCATATTTCCTATTAAAATAGAATAGTGGGGCCATCACATATTAAGTAGTTAGTAAATTTCATATCAAGATGCTGGAATGAGACAACCACATAAATACAGGCCCATAAAAAGTAAAGGGATGAGGAGGAGGATTATTTAAGATATTGTTTGAAGAGGTAGGGTTATGTTTTTGGGGAGGCATCTGCTGTCCAGCTTCAGGGTGAAAACCTGGTTCCACCATTGGGGTACCGAGGACAGAGAAGAGCTTGGACTGGACTGAAGCGAGGAGCTGCCCTCCGTAGGGCGTGGGAGGGCCAAGAGACCGGAGGTGGCAGAAGGAATGCTCCGGTTGGGGTGTAGCGGTTTGGCATCAGCCTGAAGGTAAGGAGGGGCAGTTCCTCTGATGTCACAAGTGGAGAGCCCAGCCAACAGTGGAGTATGCAGTAGTCCAGACAGGAGAGGACAAGTGCTGGATTAGGACTGCGCCACTTTCTGTGTGAGGTACGAGTCGTACTATAATGGAGCGTTGTAGAGCATGAAACTGCAGAGCGGGTCACTGCTTTGATGTTTGTAGAGCACGACAGGGGTGGGTTGTCCAGGGTCAATGCCAAAGGTTCTTTTTGCACTCTGGGAGGGTGACACTGGTGGAGTTGTCACCCGTGATGGAGAGGTCTTTGAGCGGGCAGGCCTTCCCCAGGAGGAAGAGGAAGTTTCCGGTCTTTGTTGAGTTGAGCTTGAGGTGGTGGGGCCGACATCCAAGTTGAGCATTATGCTGCCAGGCACGCAGAGATGCGTGTCGCACCCGATGGGTTGTCAGAAGGGGGAAGGAGAAAAGTAGTTGAGGTGTCATCCCATAGCCAATGAGGACGCCAAGTCACTTGGTGTAACGAGAGAAGACGAGAGGGCTAAAGACCACATGCCCCCTGTTGGATAACGCAGTAAGTGACGAGTATGGGGTGAGAACAACAGAATCTTCCATGTCACCTGGTAGGAAGCGGCCTGCCTGGTAGGATGCAATCCAAGAGTGCCAACCTGAGACGGCCAGCCCTGAGAGATGGAGAGGAGGATGCTGATGGTTCACGGTGTCAAAAGGCAGTGGATAGATCTAGGACGGAGCGAACAGAGAGAGCAGTTTGGCAGTGCGGAGCCTCCATGACACAGAGAGAGCAGTCTTCAGTTTGATGACCCATCTTGAAGCCTGACTTGGTTAGGGTGCAAGATAAGATCGTTCTGCGAGAGATAATGGAAAGTTCCCATCAAAGACAGCACGCTCAAGTGTTTTAGAAGAAAAATAAAGAAGGAATACGGTCTAATAGTTTTTGACGTCAGATGAGTCCGAGTTGTCGGCTTTCTTGAGATTGTGGACTTTTAGGAAACAGCAGAGGGTGCACCCACCGCAATCGACGGGAACAGTAGTGGAGAAGGTGGAAAGTTTTAAACATCTTCGGTAGGTGGCAGTATTTTCACGCCGGGATACCAAGCGTGCCCAAAGTACAACTGTCCTGTTACTCAGGCCCAGAAGCTAGGTATATTGCAGTATATTTGGTAAGATTTTGGGATAGAAACTCTAAATTTCTAACACGTGTTTAAAATAATGTCTGTGGAGTCTAACAGAACTGATATGCAGGCGACACCCCGAGGACAAACCATCCCCCCCAAAAAACACACAAAAAAATCAGCCTACCACTATTTTCAATGGCTGTCAGCTTTTATTACATAAGTCCTCGCAGATTGCAGTTCCTAGGGCTTCCCTAGATGTCAGCCTTTAAAGAAGTTTCAGGCTGGTTTGTGGAAAAAATAAGCCAGAAAATTGTAAGTTTATTCTAGGTGGCTCATTTTGGCTGTAGTGTTTCCAAGCGCGTGAATCGAGAGCGGCGTTCTTTGGTATTTTCTCCGGTAAAGAAATAACAATTCTCAGTCTTTGGATTATTAACGTTATTTGACTGTTTGGAAAATTTTTAGTAACGTTTGGGATTCATTTTGTATGCATTTGGATGGAGGGAACTGGGTGGATTATTGGGACTGAAGCGGCGCCCAGCTAAACCTGAGTTTTTTATGGATACAAAGAAGACATTATCGAACAAAAGGACCATTTGTGATGTAACTGGGACCTTTTGGAAGTGCCCACAGACGATCACAGGTAAGTGCATTTATTATATCGCTATTTCTGACTTTCGTGTCGTACCTGCCTGGTTGAAATATGTTTTTTCAATGGTTTTGTATGCGGGGCGCCTGTCCTTCAAATAAATGCGCATGGTGTGCCTTCGCCGTAAAAGCGCATTTTGAAAATCTGACACAGCGGCTTTAGATTAACAAGAAGTTAAGCTTTATTTTGATGTATTCACACTTGTGATTTCACATGAAAAATTAAATATTTTATAATCTGTAGTTTGAATTTCGCACTCTGCATTTCCCGCGGATGTTGGCCAGGTGGGGATGCTACCGTCCCCCCTGCCCATAATAAGTTAGTTCCTCGGCGTACAAATCAACAACAAACTGAATGGTCCACCCACACAGACAGTGCCGTACAAGGCGGTGTCTGTGTGGGTGCCGGTACTCAGGAGGCTGAAGTAATTTTGGCTTGTCATCTAAAACTACCAAACTCTTACAGATGCACAATCGGAGAGCATCTGTCTGAACTGTATCATCGCCATGGTACGGCAAATTGCAACCGCCCTCAACGAAAGGCTCTCCAGAGGGTTAGTGAGGTCTGCACAACAGCATCCAACCCGGGGGTAAACTACCTGCCTCCAGGGACACCTTACACCACCCGATGTCCAAACAGGAAAGGCCAAAAGATCACCAAGAAACAACCACCGAGCCATCTGCCTGTTCACAGTCCCGCTATCACCAGAAGGCGAGTTTCATGTACAGGTGCAATCAAAGCTGGGACGCGAGACAGAAGCTGTTTTTCAATCTCAAAGGCCATCAGCGCTGTTAAACAGCCTCATAACATATAGAGGCTGCTGCCAATCAGACTCAAAATCTCTGGCCATTAAACATGACTTAATAAATGTATCACTAGTCACTTTAAACAACGCCAGTTTAATAATGTTTACATACCCGCTAGCATTACTCATCTCATATGTATATACTTTATTCTACACCATCTCCTGCATCCTTGCCTATGCCCGATGCCATTGGCTCATCCATACTTCATCCCTTTACATTGTGTGTATAAGGTAGCTGTTGTGAAATTTGTTAGATTATTGTTAGATTTTACTGCATATCCGGAACTAGAAGCCACAAGCATTTCTCTACACTCACATTAACATCTGCTAACCATGTGTATATGTGACCAATAAAATGTGATTGAAGGAGAAGGTAGAGGGAGTGAAAGGCATGATTATGGTCTTTTAGTTTTCATCCATTTTTCGCTCAGGCTGCCGCAACCCTGTTCTGTAAGCTCGCAATGAGTCACTCAGCCACGGAGCAGGAGGGGAGAGCCGGCCGCGGCAGGAAAGGGGACAGTGCAAGTCATAGAACAACGGAAAGGGAGGAGAATAGGATTGAAGAGGCAGAATCAAGGAGACAGTAGGGTAGACGATTTAGCAGAAAGGGAACGGGGGGGGGAGATGATAGGAATAGAATAAGGAGGGCAGTGCGGAGAGAGAGAGAGAGAGCGAAAGATTGCGATCGGCCAGGCATGACCATCTGGGTAGGGGCTGAGTGGATTAGGCGTTGGAGGAAAGAGACAGAAAAGGAACAAAGTAGTGATCAGAGACCTGGAGGGGGGTTGCCAGTGATTTTAGTAGGTGAGCAGCCTCTAGTAAAGATGAGGTCAAGAGTATTGGCTGCCTTGTTGAGTTGGAGGGGGCTTGGGAAAGGGTGAGGTTCAAAGAGGCAAGGAGGGGAAGAGAAAGTTGGAAAGAAATGAATGCGAAGGCCGACTCGGGCGGTCCTGGCAGCAATGAATTCAAATGAGGAGATGGACAGGTGAAGAGAGAAAAGAGAACATCTCTACTTAGAAGAAATGAGTAGACCTATGCACCACCGGGACGACCAGATGCCTCTCAGGACTAGAGAGAAAAACATAGTCAGATGAAGAAAGAGTCCAGTCCTGGTGAGTAGCAGTTTCTCTGGGGGTGATCCATTATTCTCCGTTCAGGCAAAAAAAAGTCAAGGGACTGACGGGTAACATAGGCTGAGAGATGATCTCAGCGTTCTTGACTCGAGATCCGGCAAGTTCCAAAATGCTACCAGAGACCCAGAATTCCACATGTGGTTGTGCTTACAGGTACACTAAATTAAAAGGGTTGCAGCCAAGGGGGGACGAGCATCTGTAAAGACATACACATGAGAGAGGTAAACAGGTATAGAAACACAGTTTGCGAAGCTACAAATTATAGCACATTTTATATAGTAAGATTTACCTAGTTATTTACAGATTAAGTGAGCAGAGTGTTTGTGAAGCCCTCATCTGTCTTTCCTTCCTCAAATAACTCTGTGCAGAAGCCGCCTTGTGTTTCGGTCGATAAGGTCTTAGTTTGCGACAAAACCGTTACTGACATTCCCTCCGCTTTACAGCTGCCGCTTGAGATAAAGTACTTGTTACATTTTGAATGCTTAGCAGGACAGGAAAAGTGTCTAATTAACCGCACCTATCAAGAGAAACATCATTGGTCTTCCTACTGCCTCTGAGTGGAGACTCACTTAACAAATGCTTTGTTGTGTAAATTATTGGTCTGATGTGTTGAAGTGTGCCCCTGGCGTATGCGACAATTTTAAAAAACCAAGCAATAATCATCCTGTCTGGTTTTGATCTTAATAAGGAATTTGAAATTTATTTTACTTTCACATTTAATATACTTAAGTATTATTTTTGGAGCAATTAACATTACTTTTTATCCCTTAAGGTGAGTGACAGTACGCTGGAGACGAGAAGCAAGTTTACAGGGATGTTGAATCATTTAATAAATAAAACGGACTGAAATCAGAACACGGACAGCGTACGGATAGGTGGAAACAAAGATTATAATTAATGCTACACAGTGATGAACCGTAGGAAGACAGATATCAGGGGAGGCAATGCAAATAAACGTGAAGGTAGTCCAGGTGAGGCCAATGAACGCGCTGAGCGTCGTAAACATGGTCGACACGGTGTGCATAATGCTGGGCAGCCTGGCGCCCTGGAGCGCAGAGAGGGGGAAAGGAGCAGCCGTGAACAACTTTGAGTAATATTTAACATATCAAATTACTGTGTAGACTTTTCCTCAAGTAGATTTTACTGGGTGACTTTCCTCGGTTGAGTCATTTTAAGGTGCAGCTAGCCTATCGACAATTATTTTTTATTAAGCTGTACAGAAACCCAGCCTAAAACCCAAAACAGCATAGCAATGCAGGTTGTTTAGGGAAAGCACGGGTTTGGCTAGGAAAACTCCCTAGAAAGCCAGACCTAGAGAAGATAACCAAGGCTTATGAGGGGTGGCCAGTCACCAAAAGGTTGCTGGGATCGAAGATCCTCCCAAACTGATCAAAGGTAGAAATCTGTCATTCTGCACTCTGAATCAAAGCAGTTAACCCACTGTCCCAGTAGGCTGTCATTGTCAAATTAGAATGTTTTCTTAACGGCTTGACCTAGTACATTTTTTTAAAATGTGATGAGAGTCTTGCCTGAGACCTGATGTGTGTTAGGTTTAGCAGAGGTTGCCTAGCGCAGGGTTCCCACAATTTTTCACCCAGGCCCTCCTTTCAGCATTGGAACATCACGACTTATTTCCTTATGGGCAAAACCACTGTTCCTGACACAAAACTTGTTCACACCCTCTGTTGGTGACAGATAACAGTTTCAAGCTTTTACGCTTATTTCTGCCAAATCAACACATTTTTGTATGGTGGTTGCAGATAACATTTTGCCATTTAAAAAGCTAATTTTATTGGCAATTCTGATCGTCGTTTTACTATGTCTAATGTGTATTCATGTGACATGTAGGTGAATATTGCCCTCCCGCCCGCCTGGAAACCAGGACAACCATGAAGATATATTTATTAATGTACTGGACAACGCTTTGTGACCATCAAATGGAGCTTTAGGTCAAAATTGTGTTGGTATCTGCACTGATGTTGTGGGTCGGTTTTGGAGGTGGAGGGTCCTTCATAGCAGATCAATCGGATCCCTGAGTTATGTGGTCATGTGAGGCCAATCTCAACTCTGTGCGTTACAGGGAAGAATTATCCTCCCTCATGTGGTACCTTCCTGCAGGCTCATCTGGACATGACCTCCAGCATGACAATACCACCAGCCATACTACTTCGTTCTGTGCGAGTTTTCCTGCAAGACAGGAATGTCAGGTTTCTGCCCTGGGCCAGCGAAGAGGCCAGGATCTCAATCCAATTGAGCACGTCTGGGACCTGTTGGATCGGAGGGTGAGGGCTTGGGCCATGTCCCCCAATAAATGTCCGGGAACTTGCAGGTGCCTTGGTGGAAGAGTGGGGTAACATCTCACAGCAAGAACTGGCAAATCTGGTGCAGTCCATGAGGAGGAGATGCCCTGCAGTACTTAGCCAGTATCTGGTGTGGCACCAGCTGCATTATTTACTTTTGATTTTGACCCACCCCCCTTTGTTCAGGGACACATTATTCCATTTCTGTTAATCACATGTCTGTGAGACCTGTTCAGTTTGTCTCAGTTGTTGAATCTTGCATTCATACAAATATTTACACGTTAAGTTTGCTGAAAATAACGCGTTGACAGTGAAGAGGAGCGTTTCTTTTTTCCCCCTGAGTTTCTGCCTTAATGCTGAGTACCAAATAAAGACTCATCAGCTCCCATTTTTGCAGTCTTTGGTATGAATGCCAGGGATTGAATTGACAACATTCCAATCTCAGGGGGGACAGTCTAACCACAAGGCCACTGAGTTTACGAGGCTAAGAGGGGGGGGGGGGGGGGCGTGCATATCACTACATTAGACATAGTAAAATATAATGAATTGCAAATAAAATTAGCTTTAAAAACGGCAAATGTTATCTGCACCTCATGACAAAATGTGTTGATTGCAGGAAATAAGCGATAAAGCTGAACAATTCTGTCAGCATCCAAGCAGTGGGTTTCTCACATCTCTCCTGTAAATGAGATCAACATAATGATAAGGGATGCATCTTTTTAATATATACACCCCCTCCCCGCAAAAAAAACAAATTGTGCCGCACCACAATCCACTGCTCAATCCAATACGGACTTCCTTTACATAGCAAATATTAAGGACTGTAACAACTGAGACAACCCCCCAAATAAGCAGTGGTCTCTAACAGTAGCCTTTTATAAATCAAACACTTCTGGCTTGCTTGAAGAAAGTATGCTTGTTCTCAACCTTAAAGTGCAAAGGTAAATAAGTGGACCGAAGTGGGCAATACCTTTGATAGTGACATCAGGTAGTGGATGTTTCAGGGAATGTACTCCAATTGAAAAGTACAGCTGAGATAAGCCACCTGACCTACTGTGATGCTGGTGTACTGACAATGTTCACTATTTGCCTCAGCAGTAAAACATCCCAACCAGGAGAGGTAACAATCTGAGAAACCAATTATTTTGCACTGAATGTCACTGAGCCTTTCACCACCAGGATAGTAATCTGCAGTTGGCATCGTTCCCTGATATTTGAATTGATTTTCATCGGTTGAGTTGTACAGTGGCTTGCGAAAGTATTTCACCCACCTTGGCATTTTTCCTATTTTGTTGCCTTACAACCTGGAATTAAAATAGATTATAAATAAATAAAAAGTGGGGAGAGGGGGTAAAATCATTTGATTTACACAACATGCTACTACTTTGAAGATGCAAAATATTTTTTCTTGTGAAACAAACAAGACAAAAAAACCTACTTGAGCGTGCATAACTATTCAACCCCCAAAGTCAATACTTTGTAGGCCACCTTTTGCGCTATTACAGCTGGAAGTCTCTTGGGGTATGGCCTATAACGCTTGGCACGTCTAGCCACTGGGATTTTCTTCCATTATTCAAGGCAAAACTGCTCTCAGCTTCTCAATTGATGGGTTCCGCTGGTATAACAGAATCTTAAGTCATACCATTGATTTTCATCATTGGATTGAGGTCGGGTTTGACTAGGCCATTCCAAGACATTTAAATGTTTCCCCTTAAAACACTCGAGTGTTGCTTTAGCAGTATGCTTAGGGTCATTGTCTTGCTGGAAGGTGAACCTCCGTACCAGTCTCAAATCTCGAAAGACAAACAGGTTTTCCTCAAGATATTTGTATTTAGCGCTATCCATCATTCCTTCAATTCTGATCAGTTCCCCACTCCCAGCCGATGAAGCATGTTCCCCCTCAGCATGGGGGTTCCCACAGCATGATGCTTGCACACCCACGCTTCCACTGTGGATGGTGTTCTCGGGGTGATGGTAGTGTGTTGGGTTGCGCCAGACAGTGTTTCCCTTGATGGCCAAAAGCTCAATTGTAGTCGCATCTGACAGAGTACCTTCCTCCATATGTTTGGGGAGTCTCTCACATGCCTTTGGCGAACACCAATTTTCTTCTTTTAAGCAATGGGTTTTCTTGCTAATCTTCCATAAAAGCCCAGCTTCTGTGGAAGTGTATGGCGGAGATTGGGGTTTTGCTGCTCTTCAGGGTCATCTTAGTCTCTTTGTTCCCTCTGATTAATGCCCTCCTTATCTGGTCTGTGAGTTTTGGTGCCCTCTTGGCAGGTTTGTTGTGGCGCCATATTCTTTCCATTTTTTAATAATGGATTTAATGGTGGCTCCGTGGGATGTTCAAAGTTTGACATTTTTTTTATAGCCCAACCCTGATCTGTACTTCGCTCACAACTTTGGTCCCTGACCTGTTTGGAGAGCTTCCTTGGTCTTCAGGGTGCCGGCAGATTCTGGGCTTTCAGAACAGATATATAGACACACACACATATATCATGTGACACTTAATTGCACACAGTGGACTTTGTTAACTAATTATGTGACTTCTGAAGGTAATTGGTGTGCCAGATCATATTTAGGGATTCATAGCAAAGGGGGTAAATACATATGCATGCACCACTTTTTCATTTTATTTATATACATGTCACTTACACAAAATTGTCCAAATTTGGTTATGTCCATTACATGAAATCCAAAATAAAAATATACTTAATTACAGGTTGTATGCAACAAAATAGGAAAAACACCAAGGGGATGAATACTTTTGCAAGGCACTGTAAATAAGTAAACATTTTCTGAACCAACAAAGCAAGATCATAGGAAACAATGCCTCGAACAGGTTATGCCCTAGACATGGTTGCAGGACAGGCTGACAAACGTGGTTGTAGGTTAGCTGATTGAAAGGTGAATCAAACTTGACACACACCAAATTTGTTACACTTGTGTCTAAATCCTGGCAAATGGGTTTTGATATGACTGTACGGTCTTGCTGTGGCACACAAGTGTGGTGAGTTCTGTAAGTTTTTTTTAATCAAATCCCAGTAGCAACAGAAATTAATGACTTCTGACTTCTGAAGTGTTCCAGAAACCCCCCAACGCAATGGAGATCGTTATTGTCTCCTGAAACTGCACACAAAGTACCTTTTAGAACTCGCCTATCACTTACAAGAAGTGGTCACACCACCTTTTGAGGTTTTTTTACATTAACCTCAAACATTTGTAGCAATGAGGTTTGGGCAGTAGGCCTAATACATTATCACAGCATATTGGCTATATGATTGTTAATCGGACCATATATATTTCAAAAACAAAAGAGATCAGTTGGTTTAGCACTTGTGAGGCACTGTGGAGCATGGAACTGAAATAGTTTTTTTTATTTTAATGGACTGATGGTACCTGATTTTGATGGTCAACGAGGTCAAATCACAACATCAGTGATCTTCAGGTCAAAAAGTCGGAGCTCTAGAAAGATGCCCGAGTTTCCGACTTGGAATTCCGAGTTGGATGACCGTTCAAAACGATTTTTCCCAACCACCTCTCACGGTCCCTGCTCTCTCCTTTCTTTCCTCCGGTGAGACTGACCAGAGGTAGGTAACACTGTCTTCCACCTGATGGCATACACGAGTCACACCGCATCAGCCTCATGCACAAATTCATGTTTTTTATGACCAGAGAAAGATAAAATATTCCTTAATATCAAATCACATGACGAGCTGCTAATAATGAAACACAGGGCTATCGATACTTGGCTAGTCATCATTGCAGCTGCAGCCCGAGCGGAAGTACGGAGAAGCGCGTTTTGTAAGTGTTGAATAAAAACAGTGACAGTGCTGAATATAAACTTCAATTCACTCATAAAAACAGCAGCTCTTTGTTGTATTTGTTGACAGTCTCTCTGTGGTCATMGTTTTAAAAAAGTTATTCAATCTTACATAGGCTAGTAGCCTATTCATTTTGGCTGTAGCCAGGGTCATGGAAGCGCTGTAGCCACCGTGATTTGAGCTATCCGATTGGGCAGTGCAGTAGGTGCACTCGATTTAGTCATAGATTTGCCAGTCCGCCGGAGTTTGTCTCATGGGAACACTGCTTACCCGGTGTGCAGGACTTTTGAATCAAGTGCACCTACCTGCAATAGCGCAACACGATTTAAAAAAAAGGAGTGCAAGCCTTTATCGTTCGTTGGCTTTTCTACAGAAATATTTGGCGATCGACTAAGAATGCCTTGAAGATCGACCAGTTGATCGCGATCGACCGGTTGGAGACCACTGACTTACGGTATCTTAATGKCACTCGCCTCTAGAGCTTTCAGATCTTTGATGAAAGGGTCAAATATTTTGTKTAGGCCAAAATATTTATAAACCTACTCTCTACACAGGAGAACAAACTACATATGYTCTATAGGGGATCTGTTATTTGGTAAAATATCTGTCAGAGTAAGGTAAACTCAAAAATGATTAAAATAATCCTGAACCAATTGGATTGGACCAACGMAAGATGGCTCAGTTTTAAACAATGAATTCCCCTGAAATCCCTTCCCATCCCTTACATCATTCTCCATTGAGGGTTGGGCATGTGTTGTAGCATGCTGCTCACAGACTCACTTTTAAAAAGTGCAGCAAATGTCTGCTGTGCAGTTACATACTGGGCAAAACATGCTTTACCAGAGGTGGGACCAAGTCATTGTTTTACAAGTCACAAGTAAGTCTCAAGTCTTAGCACTCAAGTCTCAAGTCAAGACCAACAAGTATCAAGTACTAAACAAGTCATAATGTGCTCTTCACCAAATGTAATACGATTTCATATTTTTAACAAGAGTAATAGTTGGTATATTACATTTACGCAAATCAAGAATGCTTTAAAAAAATATATTTATTACTTTCCAAATAAACGTTATATTTCCATGGTAATACATGACTAGCCATAAGAACCCCCCACCAGCGATTGACTATCGAGGATCGCTATCGGGCGATGTAGGCTAGTACACAAATCGCCCAACCTCACAGTGTGTGGTTACAGTACGCTAACATGTCTATGGCTTTAGGAGCAGCAGTAACACCAGGCAGGATTTAGGCTACCAACTGCCTAGCCAGCTGTAGCTCAATCTTAACAATGATCACGTTCCAGCACTGACTGACTGTGTGGAGGCTCATTGATTTAACGTTACCTTAGCCAACATGCAAAACACGGGCAAAGTTATGAATGTTATAGCTGTCGGCTATATTTACCGTTCTTTGCMCAGCTTCAAATGTCGAACAAAGTCTGTCATTTTCTTCCCGCATGTTTTGCAAATTGCAATCCGTTTTTTGTTGATACAGTGTAGTCTTTTATATCTGAAAATAATAACTTTGGGTATCATCTTTCCAACGGCTCAATCTGAATTCACTCGCCGATGTTCCTCTGCACTGCCACGCGCAACTTTTTATCAGCTGGCACAATTTGATTGGCTTCTATCCGATTCAAACTGTAATCCGTTAAATTAAGAGTTGATGCGCTGCACACTTTTTAAATATTTGGGCTTAGGGAGGGTATCAAGTCAGTTCGAGTCAAAAGGCTCAAATCCAAGTTAAGTCACAAGTCATTGTTGTCAAGGTCGAGTTGCAAGTCATCATATTTGTGACTCGAGTCCAAGTCATGTGACTCGAGTCCACACCTCTGTGCTTTATCATTAATGTGGTTAAAACTCCACTGTTGCTAAGTCACTGTGTCCTGACAAAGGAACTTGTCCGAAATGTGTCGGCAATAAAACAATATTTGAAGGGAGTTTGTTGCAATCCTATTTTCGTTTTGTATTCAGTTTATATCCCAAAGAGTGATCAACCTTGCACAGGCAATTTTCTATTTGGAGCGTCAGCACTCACAACAGCCAGCTAAAGTTTATTCATATTTTCACATTGACTAATCAAGTGGCACACATTCAGTACATTCCGTTCACATAAAAGCATGCAAAAATCCATACCTTGTTCGTTGATGCCTTTGTTAATAGGTTGTTGATCGCTGTAAAAATAGCCTATAACSTTAAGTAATCCATGCCTTCACTTCTCTTGAATAATTCAAAATTGGTGGCTAGCTGGCAGTGGCGATCCCAGAATGCTACGCGGTGGCGGTAAAATTCCTTAATTTACAGTCATATTTACAGAACGGTCAAAAAAATTACCCAGCAGGCATTACCATTCACAGTGAAAACATGAATACAGTACATACCTGTAAGATGTTATTGTAATCTTTATTTACGTTCAACGTGTGGACCACCAAAGCCTCCATCTCCATCCAGCGTGACGACCTCTGACAGACTGATATTGCTCCTCCTGTCAGTACCTGTTCAGGGAATCCAATGGTCCAAAAATATTCCACACACGGCTCCCAGAATAGATTACATATACGTTTTGCTCAAAGCAGCCAACTAAAGTAACTGAAGACAAATAAACACGACATGCAACACTTTCAAAGATTTTACTGAGTTACAGTTCATACAGTATAAGGACATCAATCAATTGAAATGAATTCATAGGCCCTACTCTATGGATTTCCCATGACTGGGAAAACAGCTATGCACACCTTTAAAAAAGGGGCATGGATCAGAAAACCCATATCTGGTGTGATCACCATTTGCCTCAAGCAGCACAACACATCTCCTTCACATAGATTTGATCAGGCTGTTGATTATGGCCTGTGGAATGTAGACCCACTCCTCTTCAATGGCTGTGCGAAGTTGCTGGGTATTGGCAGGAACTGGAACACGCTGTCTTACACGTCGATGCAGAGCATCTCAAACATGCTCAATGGGTGAAATGTCTGGTGAGTAGGCAAGCTATGGAAGAAATGGGACATTTTCAGCTTCCAGGAATTATGTACAGATCCTTACGACATGGTGCTGAGCATTATCATGCTGAAACATGAGGTGATGGCGATGAATCAAACAGTAGGCTTCAGGATCTCATCACAGTATCCAACTTGTAAGTCGCTCTGGATAAGAGCGTCTGCTAAATGACTTAAATGTAAATGTAAATGTATCTGTGCATTAAAATTGCCATCAATAAAATGTAATTGTGTTCGTTGCCAGTAGCTTATACCTGCCCATACCATAACACCACCGCCAGCATGAAGCACTCTGTTCACAACGTTGACATTAGTAAACTGCTCGCCCACACAAAGCCATACACGCTGTCTGCCATCTGCCCTGTACAGTTGAAACCGGAATTCATTCGGGAAGAGCACACTTCTCCAGCATGCCAGCGGCCATCGATGGTGTGCATTTTCCCACTGAAGTTGGTTACGACGCCGAACTGCAGTCAGGTCAAGACTCTGGCAAGGACGACGAGCACAAGGTGCACCGTTGTAATGATCATGCTGTTTAATAAGCTTCTTGATATGCCACACCTGTGCTCGTCGTTTTTGTGCGTATGGGAAAAGTCATATTTTATTTCTGTAACGGCAGTCTAGCTCTTCCTCCTCCTCGGACGAGGAGAGGCGAGAAGGATCGGAGGACCAATGTGCAGCGTGGTAAGTTTCCATGATTTAATATACACGAAAACAAGACACTATACAAAATAACAAACAAACTAACCGTCACAGTCCCYTGTGGCACAAACACTGACACAGGAAACAACCACCCACAAAATCCCAACACAAAACAAGCCACCTATATATGATTCTCAATCAGGGACAACGATTGACAGCTGCCTCTGATTGAGAACCATATTAGGCCGAACACAGAAACAGACAAACTAGACACACAACATAGAATGCCCACCCAGCTCACGTCCTGACCAACACTAAAACAAGCAAAACACATAAGAACTATGGTCAGGACGTGACAATTTCAGCTAAACATTTAAGTTTATATTTTGTTAAGTATAGTTAACTTTATCATGGGCAAGGTGGGAATTTATATCTGTGATGTTCAAATTACTTACTTGCTGAAGGCCCCAGTCATCCCTGCCTATACCTGACATTGTTGAAAAACAAGTGAACAATMAATAAAGATCATACACAAGCAATAGGCTTCTCAAATAGGTTATATTACATTTAAYTTTTGCTCAAAACAGCTAACTAAAGTAATGTAGTTGTCACGCCCTGACCATAGTTTGCTTTGTATGTTTTATGTTTTGGTTGGTCAGGGTGTGATCTGTGTGGGCATTCTATGTTGTATGTCTGGTTTGTCTTTTTCTATGTGTTTGGCCTGATATGGTTCTCAATCAGAGACAGGTGTTTTGCGTTGTCTCTGATTGGGAACCATATTTAGGTAGCCTGTTTTGTATTGTGGGTTATTGTCTATGTGTAGTGTTTGTGTCAGCACTAGTTTTCATTAGCTTCACGTTTATTGTTTTGTATTAGTTTGTCAAGTGTTCTTCATTTTCGTCTTCGTTAAATAAATCAAGAATGTATTCATTCACGCTGCGCCTTGGTCCTCCTCTCTTCAACGTTACGACAAGCGTGACAGTAGTTAACCTAAGTTCAATCACAAAGGCTGGTCTGAGTGCATCTCCTCACAGTTTTATTCAGTAGTACCACACATTTCACTTTATCTTGAGCACTGTTGGAATTGATATGGGATTTATAAATMATATGCCTTACCCCAGAATGAGAGAGAATACACTTACAGCAAATCTCCTTGCTGAGGGTGGCGTTGATCATGGACTGCTTCTCGTGGTGAGCCTGATTTTCCGCATGTTATGCCTCATGTCTAAAACATTTGGAAAAGGGTTGTTTTACACAATGTCTATTTGATGAGTTGCTGACCTGTCCCTACTGGCTCGATGTGTTGTAGTCTCCACAATATTACGCTCGTGCTCGGAACACACCTGATGTCCATGCACCAGATGGTATGAGAGATGCACTCCTATGGACTGGAAAACAAAGAGACATTTGGTCAGTGGAGGTCTTTTTCAATGCTGTATCACCATCTTTATCTGGACAGAAAACACATTGTTTATCGTAACACAAACACACCTTGGACAATGTGACAAGTTGTCTGTCACACATCCTCCCCCGCTCTGTATTACTCAGTATTGCTTGTGTCCATGTCAGACGGGGCGTTATTATTAAACTTACTAACTGCACCTGCTTCCTGACTCCATGTGTCTACGTTACGTGGTCCCTCAACACTCAATCCTCATGTTTGTTCTTGTTTCCCAATCAACAGTCTGGATCTTCCTCTTCTGCCATGGTGGATGAGCTACCTTTTRTTGGTAAATACATGACCATTTATTATTCTAACCAGAAAATAGCAGCTGCATTGTCAATGGGTTTCCGATCCGCCCATCTGCAAGACAGTTACTTTTGCTAGCTAAGTTGATGACTAAAATGGTAACATCTATAATAAAATACCATAACCCACAGACTTCACTATAGTAAGGGTAAAATAAACAGATCAATACCCAATCTGCACATCTAAATTCCTATGTGGATGGGACATTTCTGCTGGGATGGCCGACTTATATGGAATGCTCAACTAGATGAACATGTCTGTCTATGGTACTATCTGCACAAAGAGAAGTGTTGTGTTACTTCTGGTTTTAATTCTCAAGAGGAAAGTTATAACCCTCAGCCGTGAGGTCACTGAGGAAGACCAGTAGTTATAGGGGGCTCGTCTGAAAGGGACTYACAWGCAGGGATGGAACATAAGGATTTTGMACACTGGCCAGCAGACCACAATTTCTACTAGCCCGGGTAACAGTCAGGTCCTAAATCTGTGGCATGCAATGTTGATAAATGCAAAATTTCACTARTGTCAGGCTAGTTTGGCACATTGTATACTAGCCCAGTCTGAAAAAACAAAGGCTRGTGCTAGCTTAAATTCCATCCCTGCTGACATGTATAAATGACTTCCAGGCCATTTGATTAGTCAGGTACAACAGATGCACTCGAGGAACAAAACCGTTTGTGTTTTTTTTATGGGAAAACATTATTAAGCCAGCAAGTCCTTTGTGAGCTAGCTAGCCAGCTGAAGTTTAGCTAGTTACATTAGCTCATCGTTCGTCTAGTCAGACTTTCCCCAGACCCCACGGGTGGTGACATTCTAGCTAGTTCACCAGGGCATGAATATTTCATATTTAACGTTTGTTAGTTAGCGCTTACGTTAGGCACATTTGCTAACATGTCACTGCCTGTCGGGAAAGTCTGACCAAACCACGGTGAGATACAGTGCAACGTTAGCTAGTTAATGTAGCCAACCAAGCTGCGTAACTAGCTAGCCCACCAGGCAATATTTAGCTAGCTATATCCCTGTCCTGCTGGGCTAACAATAGCTACCATGTCACCACGTGAAAAAGTATGACTACACAAACCGTGAGTTAACTAGCTGGCTAGCTCACAAGGACTTATCAATAACAAAAGGTCACAAGTCATTATGCTAACCTATGCTGGTTTTATTTTTACTTGTAAGGAAGGTAACGTGCGTTGTACACAASTACAGTCAGTGGTTATCTAGCTAATATTCATAAGCATCTAGCTAACCACAGATCTTTGACCTAACTAAAAAAGCTTGTCAGCAGCTAGCAAACAYGGTTTACCTCATCACACAGCTCCAGCGACGTACTTATTGGAGTAGTGGTTACAATACGATACATAGCACAGAACCATCCTTGCTTCTGATTGACGGAGAGACCTAAGGTTAGCTAGTAAGCTATGAAGGCCAGGGTAATTCAAAACATATGAATAAAAAAATGTTGAACAAGTACACACGAGAAATACGCAATACCAATTATTTACACATGAAACTAAAAAGGCTATAATATCGACTTGCTACTTGTCGATGTGAGTTTGCATTAAGAAATGTGGTGGTTTTCCCAATCAGCGCCTTGAGTTATGTCAATGCTTGTGACAGATTGTAAGGACTGGGTGTCGGAGTGCGAAGTCAAACGCAGGAAACAGAGGGTGCAATAACAAATGTTCCCTTTTAATGAACACTGAGAAACTAAAGTCACCCTTCTAATACACTGGGTGCTCACAAAAAACTACCCCAGACACGGGGGGAATGAAAGCAGTCCAGTAACCACGTAGACACGTAGTTCAAAACAGACACCACGCTTAACAACTAACAATCCCGCACAAAGAACCAGGCGGGCCGGCTGACTGATAAGCCCAACTAATTACCAACAAATGAAAACAGGTGTAACCAATGAACACATAAGGAGGGGGAGAAAAGGATCAGTGGCAGCTAATAGGCCGGTGACGACGACCGCCGAGCGCCACCCGAACGGGAAGGAGAGCCTGCCTCGGTCGGAGTCGTGACACAGATTGTGTAGTTCTGTATGATAGCCACATTCGTGGCTAATTAGCTTTTCATTTTTGTGGGGGAATTACAGGCGAATATATTGGTACAAATTACCTTGTCCAAGAGAGATTTGCGCGGTTATTAAAATATCACGCCAGGGTAAGCCTACACGAAACATAGACCTTATATGAAGTAYTTCTAAAATCCCCTATGGAAAAATGTATGGTGGAAAAACAAATGTATTATGACTCATACTGTGGTACTCAATTGCTCCTCCATTGTTCCCCGAGCAATGGGAGAGGCTGATGACATCACAAAATTACAATCACACCAACTCCTTGAAGTTTGRAGTGTCTAAAAAAACACTATTTTGCTCAAAACATATTTTTATCCTTTAGTGTGAGTACTGTATTTATACTTGGGATATTGCTTTTCAACAGGAAAAGTTCAAAAATCACTGGAGGATGTCTTTAAGTTAGGGTGAGACTGCATTTAGACAAGGTGTGTGTTTTGGTCTATATGTGGCTCAAGATGGCAAAGGTCTCAACCCCTGATAGATCAACACATTTGAGATAAACAAACTCAGCTGGAGTGCCACCCACCACACACACACACAGCTGTGAAACAGCACATTAGCCTGGCTGCACGGTTCAGAGATCACGGCTGGAGGAACAGCAGAAAATGGGTTTTCCCCTGTCCAGGAGGCGGCTCATTGAGGGAACACATCACCCATTACAATCTCCATGGCTCTGTCCCAAATGGCACCCTATTCCCTACATAGTGCACTACTTTTGGCCAGGGCCCTAGTGCACTATATAGGGAATAGGGTGCCATTTGGGACGTAGKCCGCCATCTCTCCGTTCGTTTAGGCGCTGCTGGCTGTTTTTTGATGCCATCTGGTAATGTGTGGCTGCCTCTTACTGCGAGTGAGAATCATGGAGGATGAGCCACCAGAAAGTGTTTGAGGAATATGAGAGCATGGGATAACATTTCACGACTAAGTGCTTGAAATCGTCTGCGTCACAAACACACACAAAATCATCGTCCCATCTTCTAAGCAAACAGAAGTGGCTGTAGCTAAATTATTTGGCAAATATTAATATGGAGAAAAGGTGAAAATAAGAGAGAAGTTATGAGTTGCTGAACTCCCCAAAGAGGATGAAAATAGAAATAAAGTAAGTTGTTCTCAGTGCCCAACACATCAGACAGTCTGAACCACTGATGGGGGGGAAACTAAAATATAGAGATTTAAAGTGTTTGTTTGTCTTACATGCTGAATCAGACCCAGCTTCATGACTGATCTCCTGCCAGTAAGGGGCCTCCTCATGCTTAAAGCCCCAGCAGGAAGCCCTCAGAAGTGAGCGAGTCAGCAACTTTCACACCCCCCCACCAAGAACCACGACACCCCAAAGCCTCTCCTCGCCCGCCCCACTCTTGACATTTGGGGAATCTTTATCGCCTAAACCCGAGACTCAAAGTGCTTGGATGGCTGATGCTATAATGCAATGAGTGCATGCCAGTAAGAAGATGCCATGGCGAGTGGGGCGGTCTGAAAAACGACCCCGACAGCAGCGGCCACCCGTGGGCTCGGCGGGGTTATCGATTAACTGACAGCCTCCTCGCTGATATATCACTTCCAAGAGGCTTGCCATTCCTACACAGGTGGCATCTGGTCGATTTGGTACAAGCTTTAAATCTAGCAGGCCTCGGCTTGTCTGATTGGCACCGTGGCGAAATGTCAATCTCCACGAAGAGCCACGGTGCGCTCCGGCTTGTGATCAACTCGTCATTTGGACTTTCAATTTCTATCGATTGCTTTTCCCTCCCCTCAAGCCATACAACACTGCACAGCCACCACAGCAAATCTGCCAAAATGTTGTCTGAGTAGACAAGTGTCAGATACCAGCTAACGCGACCTGCTGTTCTCGATGCCTTTGACTGCAGGCTGACAAATACAAGGCAATTTGTTCTGGTGGCCAATGAGGTGGTTAGCAAATTGCTTGTTCAGCTTGAATGTGAAAACTTTTTTCAATTTAATCATTTTCTATGCCTGCGTGCAGAGAATTGAACTTGTGCACCTCTTTTCCAAAGAATCAGAGACGCCTAAAGAAGACAAGAAGACTGCTTGAGKCTGCTATTTAAATTGAGCTCTTTTTATCAGTTTCTCTTGGTCTCTCCATTATTATCACATTTACACAAAATAATAAGCTATAAACCACATGAGAAGGACAGAAGGTAGAATCTTCCACAGGAATTATGTCCTCTGTTGTTACTGTACTGGCACAAAATCTAAATMAACCTTATAATAATTTCATTTGGAGAGAAACAATTAAGTAGGTTTAATATCATTCACAGTCCTAGGGGCTCATTTTATCTAGCAGTACAGTAAGCTTTAATCCCTTAATTCAATTTCAGTTTCACGTTCATAATTGTGCTGTCTTTTGAAACGGACTGCAGCTCAAAGTTAATTTAAAATCTGTCTCTGTGTCCTGCAATGCCCTCTTTCTGTGATTCTCACGGTCTCACTCACTACAAGCAAGTGAGTGTAGATTAGTTGTAACCTGATTATAAGATCAGTCTTGTTTGTTTGTTTGCCAGACTGCATATTCAAACATCCCATGCATCCTCCTAATCATGCAGAATGATCTCCTTTACTAACTAATTTCTATACAAATTATTGGTGAGGATGAGAGCTATAGAGATGAGAAAAAATGTCAGAATCCATTGAATAGTTGTAGAACATAGATACTCCCTAATAGCCAGAACAAAGCTTTCCTCATCAGCCAAATTGACTTTTTATCTCTATCGGACAACATTATGGACACAAGGATGGTCAGGAAACATTTTTAATGCAGCTTCTGTCCTCATCCCTTTCCAAGATTCGATTCTCCACAAACCTTGAACACCTGCTGCGTTGACTTTTGTCAGCCAATGAGGAAGTATCTGTTCTCTAGTAATCCTAAAGTRGCCAGACCAGACGTTCTGCTCTACTTTACACGCTCTCTGTCCCCTGTACTTGCCTCTACATTAAAGATGGTCTGCACCTCATGTGATTCCCAATTAACTATAAACATGTGGTACATTTTCCAGAGACGGATAACCAATGAAGCACACAATTAATGTAAGTCATTACTTTGCGCGTGTTACAGAATCCATGGGCAAAGCAGTGCGTCATGTCTGAGCACAACAATAGTTCAATCAGAAATGGATGAATACAGGGTAGAGAATTTCAAATAAGGGGTAGCTTTTCTGCCACTTTATTTTGATGAGTAGGCCTAATTCATTTAGAGTAATTAGTTGACAGCGCCAACTCTGTTTTTGTTCAGTGTGACACAGACGTGCCCCATTTGTCTACATCGCAGTGAAAATATAAATAACATTTGTGGAGCTGTGCCTCTGTGCCGGGCTTTCCGGGAGATGGGGACAAAACATCTCTCACTRCTGCCAATAGCTAATTGATTTGGCTGGGGCCGATCTGTTGTACTTACTTGAGAAGTTCATTTGGTTCATTTTTTATTTTGTTCGGCTAACTGCCTCTCTGATTAAAACTGCCAGAGCTGCTGAATGGGTCAGCTGAATTAATTCCTCACACCCCAATGTGCCTCAATCAAACACATATTTGAGTAGAGTAACTAAATGAGCGATGCATACACACAGTTGGCTCCTGATGAGTGCACTTTGAATGAATGCATATTGCATCACCAGTCCCATCATCGCGAGATAGTGTGACATTTGACTGTCGCACAGGACCGACGCCTACTTGCMTACATAAGACGATGTCATCTCACTTCAAAACACTTGTTCTACCATTGATAACTGCAAGCTCACATTCAAAATATTCTAAATAGTCCCAAGCTATTGCATTTATAAGGACTTGATTGTCACTTAAAACCAAAATCATACACAACACCACATTGAAAASCTCTTAACTTGCCTAATTTRGAAAACATATTAGCTCCAATACCCACAAATGTTATCMAATAATTATACTAAGCTGTTGGCACTTATTTGGACCCTGCTGCAAAGCAGACTTTCCTTTCCTGTCTAGATAATGGTGTTGACTTTCACACTGTCATAACAATCCAAACAAAGCAAAGACAATGTGGAAAATGACTGTAAAAGACAATTAATGCAGTTGAAGTCACACTCACAATAGGGTGCAGGGGGATTGCACTGCTTTTCATATTTGAGGACGGCATTCAAATATGTGAGAAAAAAAACAAGTGAAATGATTAGTGAGGAATAACTTCATAAGCTGCTTACTGGGAAGAGACAAGGAAGTGATTAGGACCCACCAGCGGAGTGTCAGGTGTAATCCCACTATATTGCCTGTTTAGCTGATGTCTTACTCTCGAGGAGAAAGCTCTCCTGCTGGTGCCTCCGAACAAATTCATATCGCTGCTGACATTACTCATCTCATTCTTGATATGGGTTCCTATTTTGTGTAACTTTCTCTTTCTCTGCAATAAATGTATCTACAATAACGTGTTCAGCTGACACATTTCACACCATTGATTAGCAGACCTATTTTAACATTGATGACTCTTTTACAGATCCTTGAGTTCATTTTGACCTTTTCTGTGATCTGTTGATATAGTAACCCGAGGACCAAACAACAAAAATGGACAGACAAGAATTGTGAAAATAAACCGCAAGATTCCTGGGATGATATAGAGAATAGATATTTAGATTATATAGACCAATCAAGTTTGATTGATTGGTTATTTGGTTGATTTGATATAATATCCAGTGTCTACTCTGTGCCTTCTCTATGCATCAATTATTGCATTCAAATGTGACGCAAATCAGTGTAAGGATCTCACTTGTCTGCATTGACACCCTTTGCACATGTTAAATACATGGATTATGTCACAAGCAACACCCTAAGATGCATGCATGAGGGAAGTCATATGCATCACTTAAATTATAGTAAAAGGAAATGAGTTCATTTTAAAGCCATTATGGCACTGTTACTCCCATTTTCCATCAAACTGACATGTTACGAATAAAATGCTGTGAGTGATGATGTAGTGCACATACAAATATTTTTTGTGCTTTAGTTTCCATGGGACCGAATAAAGAGCAGAAGTTCAATGCGATCCATCACATTTTTAACTCTATTGATGGTTTTGCCACAAACTTGCCCAATCTGGTTTTGGCGCAAGCTCTCTAGACAACAGTTCACTGATAAAGTGGCAGACTAGGTTTTGATGAGATGTGGATAATTGATAGCAAAGCATCAATCATCATGTCACCAGCATTCAAAAAAAAAAAAAAAWATGTATTGGAAATGATCATCAAGCTGATCACTGTCTATCACTTAACCACCATGAAGTTTATCATAATTTATTTCTTCTGTCTATAGACTCATTGCTTTTCCACATCGTAGTGGTCGTACCACTTAGCATATCATTGCGTGACTACTAGTTTACATCAATATGATGGTTTATTATCAATATTTACACATAAAGGAGTTTCCACTGTAATTGTCGCATAATTAATTTTACAGACACAAAAAGATCCCACCATGTCGAAAGAACGAATTGTCTGTCGACATTCATGAACTTGTATCGACACTTCATTTTTTACACCTGTCGTGAATTTGTTTTATATGCCATGACTTTACTCGCGTAAAAACTGGATGGAAACATTATAGAGAACCATTGAGGAAAATTGGAATTGATTTAATTAAAAAGGAATTGACTCAAACCCTGATCTGAAAGTATCCACCTGTTGCCACTATCTGTATGAGAGAGTATGMYAAATATATACAGTTGAAGTTGGAAGTTTACATAGACCTTAGCCAAATAAATTTAAACTCAGTTTTTCACAATTCCTGACATTTAATCCKAGTAAAAATTCCCTGTTTTAGGTCAGTTAGGATCACCACTTTATTTTAAGAATGTYAAATGTCAGAATAATAGCTGAGAGAATGATTTATTTCAGCTTTTATTTCTTTCATCACATTCCCAGTGGGTCAGAAGTTTACATACACTCAATTAGTATTTGGTAGCATTGCCTATTCTGCCCTTGAGTTGRGTTCCTATGCAAAACGTTTATGCTGTGAAACTGCAAAATACAGAAAATAATATACTTTAGTATTCTATTCACACCGACATACTGTAGCTGTACATTATACATTTGAAGTTGCATAAATTTGTGTGAGTAAATGCAACCAACCAACATTGATATGTAAGCAACTCTATCAATAACAAGATTATCATCACTAGCTAAATGCAAACTTACAAACACATATTTTSSGAGGCTGAAGCGTGACAAGAAATAACTACACTGAAAGACCTGCACCTAGCGTTGTTTTTAGCTGCTTCTATGCGTGCAGAACGAATTCTCTACTTCCTGTTTGCGTACAGTATTTCTAAGTACCCGAAAGCTCCACTAGGGGGTGAATAACACCATGGAACACAATGAAAATCCATCTTAACCATAAAATAATCTGTTACCTTCTAACAGCACACTCACCTCCTGGTATAATGAAATTGTGCCACRATGAAATAAAACATAAAGAAACAAATAATGTCCTTCTTTCTATTTTTATCTTTTGTCTCTKGGATGCTTCAGAAAGAAGAACAACAATCTCTGAGATTGGTCTCAGAAACACCTTAGCAGCTCCTTGCTTGACAATTTTTAGTTCTACTTTCCTAACCTTTTTGTCAGTACTGGGAAAGGTTTTGACCACTGGCCAGACATTTCTGTGCGCCTGACTGTCTTTCAATAAGACAACATCTCCTTTTACATTTGGCTTTTCTGCTGTCCATTTTCTGCGTCTCCACAGCTGGTGTTGTCTGCACCGTCATGGAAGGATCTGGCAACATGAATGAGTCGTGCTGTGGCTCGATTGAGAGCTTTTCAGCTTGAGAACCTCTCAAAGCGATGAGAGCCGAGTTGAGCTCCAGAAACCTTAGTGGCGAAGACAGTGACGTCGGGTCGAATCTCTGCGTCTGCGTGAGGCTCTACAAGGTCAAAACTTATGTTCTCAGGCTCACTTGAGTTTGTTTGGGTCAGGAAAGGTGGACCTGAGAACCAACTGGTGTGCTTTAAGAGTGCAGCAAGTATAGGCCTGGTTGCATGMTCTGCTGGATTGCTGTCAGTGTTTACATAACACCACTGATCTGGATGGGTAGACTTCCTGATGCGAGTTACCCTATTGGCAACATACAGTACATATAGAATCTTTTGGTGACATTGTGGATGTAACCGAGAACTACCTTACTGTCTGTGTAGAACTTGGCTGCATTTACATCAATGTCCATTTKATCTCTGATCAGTTCATACATCTCAATAGCTAGCACAGCCGCACAKAGTTCTAGGCGTGGGATAGTGTGGGCCGGATGAGGGGCCAATTTTGATTTTCCCATGACAAATCCAACATGGCATTGACCTTCCGAGTCAATAACTCTCAGGTAGGCTACCGCCCCTATGGCTACTGTAGAGGCATCCGAGAAGATGTGTAGCTCTCTTCTTTGAGTGGTAGACAAGGAGACTGGGATGTAGGTCCGCTGAATATAAATATGRTCCAACTCCATCAAAGATTCCTTCCACACTTTCCACTCCTCTTCTTTTTCTGTGGGAAGAGGGGCATCCCACTCACTCTGATCAYAAGAGAGTTCTCTGATTAAGGCTTTACCTTGCATTGTTATTGGAGCCACGAACCCAAGGGGGTCATAAAGCCTATTCACTGTGGACAGGATGCCTCTCCGCGTAAAAGGCTTCTCATTGTGGGACACCTGGAATGAGAAGCTGTCTGTTTCCAGGTTCCAGGAAAGTCCCAGACTCCGTTGAAAGGGGAGAGGATCCACTCCTAGGTCCAGATCTGTTAAGTCTTTTGCACGGTCCTCCATGGGGAAGGCTTCCATAACTGTTTTGCTATTGGATGCAATCTTGTGTAGATTCATGTTGGACTCCGCCAACATTGCTTGTGTTTTTCTAAGAATGTTGATAGCTTCTTCTGTAGTAGCTACTGATGTCAGCCCATCATCGACATAGAAGTTCCTCACTACATATTGCTTGGGTTCTGACCCGTGTTCCTTCTCACAATGTAGAGCTACTCGTCTCATGCAGTAGATGGCTACGGCTGGTGAGGGGCTGTTCCCAAATACATGGACTTTCATCCTGTACTCAGTTATGTTTCTATCTGGGTTGTTGTCTTCATACCAGAGAAACCTTAAGTAATCTCTGTGATCCTCACGTACACCAAAACAGTAAAAKAMWWTTTGCACATCTGCCATTAGTGCAATGCAATCCTTGCAGGAGCGCATTAGGACACCCAAGAGTGTGTTGTTTAAGTCTGGACCACTGAGCAGAACATCGTTAAGTGACACGCCTTGACACTTACAACTGGAGTCAAATACTACTCTTATTTGTTCAGGCTTTTGTGGATGGTAAACACCAAATATGGGCAGATACCAGCGTTCTTTGTCTCCCTCTAATGGCGGAGAAGGTGCGTCGTTATCCAGCATCTTTTGCATGAAGTCAATAAAATGACGCTTCCTGTCAGGCTTTTTGTCTAAAGTCCTGCGAAGTGATGTGAGATGGTTCATGGCCTGCTCCCTGTTATTAGGAAGGCGACGTCTAGTGGGGCGAAAGGGTAGTGGAGCCACCCAGTTGTTTCCATCATCCTGGAAAACCTGTTTGTCCATCATGTCCAAGAAGGCTTTGTCCTCCACTGATGGTGCTGGTTTATCATCGTCTTGTGTTRTGTCGAACACGGAACATCCCAGGCTGTCTGTGTTCACAGTTGTGCTTGGATCTCTCGAGTGCACTGTAGAGGGAGAGATGTGTTTCTGAGCTACGCTGTTGTAGTTCTCTTTTACCTGGATGATGTCAGGGCAAGGGCTCAGATAGGATGTGCGACCATTTTGAAGTATGTTTGTCCTGAACACGTAAACATTSGCTGGTCGGTGAGCCGTTCCCAGACAGACCTCACCCACGATGACCCACCCGAGGTCGAGTCGCTGTGCATAAGGAGTGTCGTGGGGCCCATTGATTTGCTCTCGTACCTTGTGTACCCTTAAGATGTCTCGTCCTAAGAGCAGGAGGATGGGAGCGTCTGGCCTACAGCTGGAATTTGTCCATAACTGGTTGCAGATGGGAATGATGATACGCAATGTCGGGGGAGGGAATCTCCATCCTATCGTCTGGCATCATATCACACTCTATCAGAGTAGGGAGAATAAGCTGCATGTGTCCATCTATAGACTCCACCATGAAGTTGATGGCTCTCCTGCCTGAAGTCTCTGTTACCCCAGAACAGGTCTTCATGATGTATGGAGCAGAGTTGTCATTGATGTTGAAGAGATTGAAAAACTCTGTCTTGGCCAGAGATTTGTTACTCTGTTCATCAAGCACTACATACATTTTGACAGCTTTCTCTCTTTTCCCAGCTGGATAAGCTTTGACTAGGCATATTTTTGAACATGATCTTGGATTGACTGCCTCACCACAGATCTCCGTACACTTTGAGGTGACAGATAGAAGAGCATCGTCACCTTGCTCCCCGCAATGCTCGTTCTCTGCTGTAGCGGTATCTGTATTTGAAGGGGCCTGGATGCAGAGCAGCAAGATGTCTGTTGCTGTCGCACTCAGAGCACTTGATTGACACCTTACAGTCTTTAGTTCTGTGCTGAGTTGACCCACAACGTCGGAAACAAATGCCGTTCTCTTTGAGATATGATTGGCGCTCATCTAGAGTTTGGTACCTAAACCCAAGACACTTTTTAAGAGGATGAGGCTTGTCATGTATTGGGCAGTGATGGTCAGGGCTTTCAACCTTTGTCTTACTGGGTTTGGTTTGGTGGTCTGAGGGCTCAGATGACACAGATGACACATTTTGTATACAGTCACAGGTGTCTTGCTGCTGRACCTGGCAGGTTTCTCACTTTTCATAGACACCTGGTTAGTTGAGGTGTAGAGGGTGAAACTGGGGTCGTTTCTAGTTTTCGCCTGGTTCCTGATGAATCTCGAGAAGAACGAGAATGGACGTCAGAGGACAAAAATCAGTTAACCACCTAACTGAGGAACTCAATTTAACCTTGCCCATACCCTAGATGCAGTTGCACCCCTAAAAACTAAAAACATTTGTCATAAGAAACTAGCTCCCTGGTATACAGAAAATACCCGAGCTCTGAAGCAAGCTTCCAAAAAATTGGAACGGAAATGGCGCCACACCAAACTGGAAGTCTTCCGACRAGCTTGGAAAGACAGTACCGTGCAGTTTCGAAGAGCCCTCACTGCTGCTCGATCATCCTATTTTTCCAACTTAATTGATGAAAATAAGAACAATCCGAAACTTATTTTTGATACTGTTGCAAAGCTAACTAAAAAGCAGCATTCCCCAAGTGAGGAAGGCTTTCACTTCAGCAGTAATACATTCATGAACTTCTTTGAGGAAAAGATCATGATCGTTAGAAAGCAAATTACGAACTCCTCTTTAAATCTGKGTATTCCTCCAAAGCTCAGCTGTCCTGAGTCTGCACAACTCTGCCAGGACCTAGGATCAAGAGAGACACTCAAGTGTTTTAGTACATTATCTCTTGACACAATGATGAAAATAATCATGGCCTCTAAACCTTCAAGCTGCATACTGGACCCTATTCCAACTAAGCTACTAAAAGAGCTGCTTCCTGTGCTTGGCCCTCCTATGTTGAACATAATAAACGTCTCTCTATCCACTGGATGTGTACCAAACTCACTAAAAGTGGCAGTAATAAAGCCTCTCTTGAAAAAGCCAAACCTTGACCCAGAAAATATAAAAAACTATCGGCCTATATCGAATCTTCCATTCCTCTCAAAACATTTTGAAAAAGCTGTTGTGCAGCAACTCACTGCCTTCCTGAAGACAAACAATGTATATCTCTCCAAAAGAATGTGGTGATCGATGGTATCAAAGGCAGCACTAAGGTCTAGGAGCACGAGGACAGATGCAGAGCCTCGGTCTGACGCCATTAAAAGGTAATTTACCACCTTCACAAGTGCAGTCTCAGTGCTAGATGGGGTCTAAAACCAGACTGAA
>NC_036851.1:3425787-3472290 GCF_002910315.2 Salvelinus sp. IW2-2015 | reverse complement strand
ATATGCATAGGAAGTGTAGTGTACAGTTTTTTTCTGTATATATGAATTACAAATCAGCCTTTACTTAAATCATGTTTCTAGTCTATTGCATAGTTACAATGTGTAATCATTGATGTCCCAGGAGCAGGAGTGGTAAAACACTGTTTAAGTGTATAATAGTAATACATACATGCAGACACAGCATCCTTCAAATAATGGAGTTTGATACACCTGGTATTGGATATGACTGAAAAAAAAACTTGCTAAATAGGGATTTTCTTAAATCAACTTTATGACAAAGAAATCTGCACAATCGTTTATCTCTACATTAACATATTCCTCTCACTTGTAAATTTTTTGCRTGACTCGTTATGACATAATTACTTTCATTTGCTTTTGTCAGCCATCTTTGCTGAAGAACTTCACCAGGGACGGGTGGCTCGCGTCACATTCGTCATTGGAACCACTCAATGTGATTGGTCATATAAAAATCTTGGGACCTAAATGCATAATGAGTGCTCTAACTTCCCCTTGCGGTGGTCGGGAGCAATGAAGCTGTGACGCTGGGTACCTCTAAGTCCCGCAATGTAAGCTCACAACTTTTAAAGGAGGAACCACTGTATATAGGGCAGCCTCTAAGGTGCAGGATTGAATAACCGGGTGGTAGCCGGCTAGTGATGGCTATTTAACCGTCTGATGGCCTTAAGATAGAAGCTGTTTTTCAGTCTCTCGGTCCCAGCTTTGATGCACCTGTACTGACCTCGCCTTCTGGATGGTAAGGGGGTGAACAGGCAGTGGCTTGGGTGGTTGATGTCCTTGATTATCTTTTTGGCCTTCCTGTGACGTCGGGTGCTGTAGGTGTCCAGGAGGGCAGGCAGAGTGCCCCAAGTGATGCGTTGGGCAGAACACACTACCCTCTGGAGAGCCCTGCAGTTGCGGGCAGTGCAGTTGCCATACCAGGCGGTGATACAGCCTGACAGGATGCTCTCAATTGTGCATCTTTAAAAGTTTGTGACGGTCTTAAGAGCCAAGCCAAATTTCTTCAGCCTCCTGGGYTTGAAGGGATGCTGGTGGGCCTTCTTCACGACACTGTCTGTGTGGGTGGACAGTTTCAGATTGTCGGTGATGAGTACGCCGAGTGTCACGAATACCACCGAAGGTGGCTCCCCTTCCTGTTCGGGTGGCGCTCGGCGGTCGTCGTTGCCGGTCTACTAGCTGCCACCGATCCCTTTTTCTTTTTCGTTTGTTTTTGTCTAATTGTTTTCACCTGTTCCTTGTTGGGGTTTTGGGATGGGTATTATTTAAGTTTGTTTAGCCCGCTGGTGTTTGTGCAGGCTTGTTGTTATTTTACGTATGTGGTGTTTGTGTTCTTTTGGGTTTTCGCTGTCCGGTATTTTTAGTAACTATGGTTTTGGGTTTGTTGCGCCTGTGTTTTGGGCTTCACCCATGTTTGTAACTGGTTACTTTACGAAAGGACATTAAAGCGTTTTTCCCGTCAACCTTCTGCTCTCTGCGTCTGACTCCACACCCATCACTCTCCAGACGTTACACCGAGGAACTTTTCACCTTCTCCACTGCGGTCCTGTCGATGTGGATAGGGGTGTGCAGACCCAGGGTCTCGAGCTGTGCAGTGCAATGGCAATTGCATCATCTGTGGATCTATTAGGGCGGTATGCAAATTGAAGTGGGTCTAGGGTGACGGGTAAGGTAGAGGTGATATCATCCTTAACTAGCCTCTAGAATGAAAGCACTTCATGATGACAGTCATTTATTTCAGTTACCTTTGCTTTCTTGGATACAGGAACAATGGTGGACATCTTGAAGCATGTGGGGACAGCAGACTGGGATAGGGAGAGATTGAATATGTCCGTAATCACTCCAGCCAGCTGGTCTTCGCTCTGAGAACGTGGCTGGGGATGCCGTCTGGGCRGGCAACCTTGTGAAGGTTACACATTTAAATGCCTTATTCACGTCAGCCACAGAGAACGAGAGCCCACAGTCCTTGGTAGTGGGCCGCGTCGGTGGCACTGTGTTATCCTCAAAGAAGGGCGAAGAAGGTGTTCAGCTTGTCCGGGAGCATGATGTCGGTGTCTGCGACGTYACTCATTTTCCCTTTGTAATCCGTGATTGTCTGTAGACCCTGCCACACACGTCTCATGTCTGAGCCATTGAATTGCGACTCCACTTTGTCTCTGTACTGACATTTGCCTGTTTGATTTTAGTGAGGCACTTGATTTCTTCTTTGAGGACTTCTTGCTGTATGCATCTGATGATGGTTGTTTTGGCTTGTTTCAAATGMTTTTTTGTTCTTTCACTCACTTTGCATCCGTAGTCCTCCGTATCTCCAGCTGGGACAGCGGCCTCTATGGAACTCTGAGCTTCCTGAAGTTGTGCTGTGTTATTCACTCTCTTTGATTTGAATGAAGTCAGCACAAGGGCTAAGGAATGATGTGCATCCATTTTGCAGTACATTTGTTCTGTAAACGGTAACTTTAGCTYGCCTGTGAGATACGTTCAGACACACATCACCGATGATGACACATCCYAGGTCAAGGCGTTGTGCGCAGGGTGCGCAATTTCAGGTGAGGGAATWTCTGATCTGTCATCGGGCATCATGTCACATTCTATGAGAGTGTGAAGAGTAAGCTGTGTTTTTCTTCGAATAACTCCACAATGTAGTTGCTTGCTCTTCTCCCAGATGTCTCCATAATTCCTGGACACGTCTTCAGAGTGTAAGGAGCTGAAAAACTCTGACAGCGAAGAGGTAGAAGAAGTCAGTTCTGGCTAACGACCTGTCGCTCTGTTAATCTAAGACGGCATACATTCTGACTACCATCTCTCTGTGACCTGCGGGATACACTTTGACTAAGCATATCTTGGAACATGACCTAGAGCTGATTTCCTCTTCACAGATCTCAGACCTCAGTGCACTCTGAGGTTACTGCAGGTGTTGCGCTTTCCCTTTACTCCCCACCACGGTCTTCCTTGGCTGCAGAGTTCTCTGTTCTCCATGGGGCTGGCCCCGGATGTAACGCAGACGGATGTCTATRACTGTCGCATTCTTTGCACTGCACAGCTGTCTTACAGTCTTTTGCGACATGTTTGGTTGAAGCACAGCATCAGAAACAGATGTGGTTGTGCTTGAGGTAAGACTTTTCTCAGAGGGCGAGGCTTGTTGTGTAATGGACACTGTTTATTTGGGTCCTCAACTGTCTTTCCTGAGGGATGAGCCTGGTTAGCTTCAGACTGAGATTCTGTCTTCTGTACGGACACTGGAGTTCTGTGTTCTCTGTTGTGCTTCGCTCGTGGTTTTTCAGTCTTTGTGGAGCTTGAACCTCCTGTGTTAAGGGGAAGCTTTGATCGTTGCGAGTCCTTGCTTGGTTGACAATAAGATTGGCGAAGAAGGAGAACGGTGGAAATCGAACCTGAAGATCTTCCTTTTATTTTGACGCTTGTGAGACCCATCTTTCTTGTAGGCTGTAGGGGAGCMTATCTATGATTGTATTGACACAGCGGGATGTGTCCAGATACAAGAGGCCTGGCARGTGTCCACCAGCTTCAGCTGCCTCCAGGTCTAGAAGCATGTCTCCAAGCTCTCTTCATTTCTTGTTGTCTTTGTTTGTGATCTTCGGAAAATCTTACATTTTCTTCAGAAGTYTGTTTTCAATCACAGGTGAACCGTAATAGTATTCAAGTTTCTGCCATATCATCGTGAGTCCTGCTGCACCGAACTGATCCTCTTGGCCTGCTCTGATGAATCGGGTCCAAGCCATTTGGAGAGTAGGTCCAGTTGTTCTCTGGCTGTCAGATTTAGGTCTTGATTGCTGTTAAGAAAGGATGATTTCCAGGTCCAATACTTTTCTCGATGGTCATCAAACTTCAACTCACCATATTTAGTTACATCTGTAGCTTCTGATGTATCAGGTGGATCTTTTCTGAAGGCAGTTGCAGGCCYTGGTTGTGGCTGAGGAGACGGCAGGTGAGCTTGGTTGGACCGCCCAATGTTGTGGGGTTGTTCTCCTACAGACACGATCTCTCCTCTCTAGCTTTTACTGGTGTTCTGGAGTTCTGGAGAGAGGGGGATATGTTGCAGTTCTTCTGGCTACCTGAAGGACTGACAGGTAGACCTTTGTGCTCATGACCACTTTGTTTGTCAAATCGGAGGATGGTTCAGTTTTGTAGCATCTGACTGTATCAACGTTGACTCCTGCTGGATGGACCTTTGATGATTCCAAMGACCGTGGGTCACGATGAGGTGGAGCAGTGTGCATGGTTGTGTGTGATTGTACATACTCACTGATGTGTTGAGCTGTGCTGAGAGGTGTTATCTGTGTTTCTATCAGACAATGTGAATCCATGTTTTCATCTTCGGCGGCTGCTTCCAGAACCTCAGCTTCAGCTAGGGTTAGGCTAGCAGCTTTCTCCTGTTTGAGAACATGCAAGTGTGCTTTTACCTCTGCTTTCCTTCTAGCTGCCAGGGCAGCTGCTTCAGCCGTAACCCTTTGTTGCTCTTCTTCTATACAGGCTTGTTATCTAATGATATCCGCTTCACATATAGCATAGGAATCCAGTGCGCGTGCTGCCTCTGCTTTAGCATGAGCCTTGGTGSCTGCAGCACTAGCTGATGACAGGTTTGATTGCCTAGAGTCTCTAGAGCTTGAGCACCGTGACCTAGTCTCTAGCATGTTGTATGTGCTGCCCTCTACATCTGGATGCTGAAGGAAGGCTGGGGTGTTACCTTGATCCTTTGGCTGTTGCATGAGGAGCTTGGGTTACCTCCCTGTGATGATGTTGTGATGGCTGAAGAGTCTGGCTGGATATCAATGTGAAGAAGCGATCCACTCTTCCTGTGGCTGGGCCCGTCATGGAGTGAGTCTTTTTACTTTTCTGCCCTCACAATGTGTAAGCTACAACGCTTGGCAGACAGCTTACACTCTTCCAATAAAGAATCAGGAGGTATTGGTACCGTTYAGAATCTTTAGTAGAATATATTTTGTTTGTAAAACTGTAACAGATACAGAAAGGAGAAAATGTATGAGAAAAGGATGGATACAAATAATGGACACAAATAAAGAACAGCATCTGTATCACGAGATGGCGCCGAAGAGGATGGCTGACGTTTTACATGCTCCTGACAAATTGTGCAATTTAAAATTTAAAAAATGTAGTTGTTTGTAACTTTTTTTTTTWAACTTATTTTGTACATAATGTTACTACTACTGTCTCTTATGACCGAAAATACCTTCTGGACATCAGAGCATCGATTACTCAACACGAACTGGAATAAGCTTTTTCCTTTAACGAGTCCAACGAGAAGGATATACTGCTCTCCCGGGAACAGGCCAAAATACCCATCATTTGCGTGAAGAAAAGACGGAGGAAAAGAGGAAGCAGATCGGGCTAACTTCTGAGAATCCATAGGCGAGCGAGTAAACTCCCACTGCCTTCCATTCTACTTGCTAACACGCAATCTTTGGAAAATAAAAWTGATGACCTACGATTATGATTATCCGACCAACGGGACATTAAGAACTGTAATATCTTATGTTTCACCGAGTCGTYGCTGAACGACGACACGGATAATATAGAGCGGGTGGGATTTTCCATGCAGAACAGAGATGCTACGTCTGGTAAGACGAGGAGTGGGGGTGTGTGTCTTTTTGTCAATAACAGCTGGTGCGCGATGTCTAATATTAAAGAAGTCTCGAGGTATTGCTCGCCTGGGGTAGACTACCTTATGATAAGCTGTAGACCACACTATCAAGCAACAGTTCTCATCTATATTATTCGTAGCCGTCTATTTATCACCACAGACCGATGCTGGCACTAAGACCGCACTCAACCAACTCTATAACAWGAAACAAGAAAATGCTCATCCAGAAGCGGCGCTCCTAGTGGCCGGGGACTTTAATGCAGGCAAATTTAAATCAGTTGTACCAAATTTTTACCAMCATGTCACATGTGCTACCAGAAYAAAAACTCTAGACCACCTTTACTCCACACACAGAGATGCATACAAATCTCTCCCCCAKCCTCCATTTGGTAAATCTGGCCATAATTCTATCCTCCTGATTCCTGCGTACAAGCAAAAGTTAAAGCAGGAAGTACTAGTGACTCGCTCAGTACGGAAGTGGTCAGATGACGCGGACGCTACGCTACAGGACTGTTTTGCTAGCACAGACTGGAATATGTTCTGGGATTCAACCAATGGCATTGAGGAGTATACCACCTCAGTCATCGGCTTCATCAATAAGTGCATCGACGACYTCGTCCCCACAGTGACCGTACGTACATATTGAAAGGCTTGAAAACTGTTACGGACTACAAAGGAAACCCAGACGCGAGTTGCCCAGTGACGCGAGCCTACCAGACGAGCTAAATGCCTTTTATGCTTGCTTCGAGYCAAGAAACATTGAAGCATGCACGAGAGCACCAGCTGTTCTGGATGACTGTGTGATAACGCTCTCGGTAGCCGATTTGGGCAAGACCTTTAAACAGGTCAACATTCACAAAGCCGCGGGGCCAGACAGATGACCAGGACGTGTACTCATGCGCGGACCAATTGGCAAGTGTCTTCACTGACATTTTCAACCTCTCCCTGACTGAGTCTGTAATACCTACATTTTTTCAAGCAGACCACCATAGTCCCTGTGCCCAAGGAAGCAAAGGTAACCAGCCTAAATGATTACCGCCCCGTAGCACTGACGTCGGTAGCCATGAAGTGCTTTGAAAGGCTGGTCATGGATCACATCAACAGCATCCTCCTGGATACCCTAGACCCACTCCAATTCACATACTGCCCCAACAGATCCACAGATGACTCAATCTCAATTGCACTCCACACTGCCCTTTCCCACCTGGACAAAAGGAACACCTATGTGTGAATGCAGTTCATTGACTACAGCTCAGCGTTCAACACCATAGTGCCCACAAAGCTCATCACCAAGCTAAGGACCCTGGGACTAAACACCTCCTTCTGCCATGCTGATCCTCAACACTGGGGCCCCTCAGGGGTGTGCACTTCTGGGAGTACCTTTCTGTACTCCCTGTTCACCCACGACTGCATGGCCAAACACGACTCCAACACCATCATTAAGATTGCTGACGACTCCGACAACGATGAGACAGCCTATAGGGAGGAGGTCAGAGAACTGGCAGTGTGGTGCCYGGACAGCAACCTCTCCCTCAATTTGAGCAAGACAAAGGAGCTAATCGTGGACTACAGGAAAAGGCGMGCCGAACAGGCCCCCATTAACATCAATGGYGCTGTAGTGGAGCGGGTCGAGAGTTTCAAGGTCCTTGGTGTCCACATCACCAACAAACTATCATGGTCCAAACACACGAAGACAGTCCTGAAGAGGGCATGACAAAACCTTTTCCCCACTCAGGAGACTGAAAAGATTCACATGGGTCCCCAGATCCTCAAATAGTTCTACAGCTGCACAATTGAGAGCATCCTGACTGGTTGCATCACCGCCTGTTATGGCATCTGACCGTAAGGCGCTACAGAGTGTAATGCGTACGGCCCAGTACATCACTGAGGCCAAGCTTCCTGCCATCCAGGACCTATATTATAGGCGGTGTCAGAGGAAAGCCCAAATAATTGTCAGACTCCAGTCACCCAAGTCATAGACTGTTTTCTCTGCTACCGCACGGCAAGTGGTACCGGAGCGCCAAGTCTAGGACCAAAAGGCTCCTTAACAGCTTCTACCCCCAAGCCATAAGACTGCTTATTAATTAATCAAATGGCCACGGACTAATTACATTGACCCCCCCCCCCCCCCATTTGTTTTGTCACTTCACCTCTACCTACATGCGCAAATTACCTCAACTAACCTGTACCCCGCACACTGACTCGGTGCCGGTACCCCTGTATATAGCCTCGTTATTGTTATGTTATGTGGTACTTTTTATTATTTTTATTTACATTTTTTACTTTAGTTTATTTGGTAAATATTTTCTTAACTCTTCTTGAACTGCACTGTTGGTTAAGGCTTGTAAGTAAGCATTTCATTGGTAAGGTCTGCACTTGTTGTATTCGGCGCATGTGACAAATAAACTTTAATTTGATTTGAGTTAGCAACAAAAAGAAAACGCTAGCTCTAGCCAACATGACCGTGCAGACATGATTACAATTTACATCACAGGAAATGTGCCACTAAACATATACACACAATCTAAGTGTCCATATAACTTAATAACTATGCTTTAGCTCTGTCACAAGAAATATCTGAACACTTAAAGTACACTACCGGTCAAATGTTTTAGAACACCTACTCATTCAAGGGTTTTACTTTATTTTTTACTATTTTCTACATTGTAGAATAATCGTGAAGACATCAAAACTATGAAATAAACAGTATGGAATCATGTAGTAATCTAAAAAAGTTTAAACAAATCAAAATATATTTTAGATTTTAGATTCTTCAAATAGCCACCCTTTTGCCTTGATGACAGCTTTGCACACTCTTGGCATTCTCTCAATCAGCTTCATGACGGTAGTCACCTGGAATGCATTTCAATTTACGGGTGTGCCTTGTTTAAAGTTAATTTGTAGAATTTCTTTCCTTCTTAATACATTTGAGTTAAATCAGTTGTGTTGTGACAAGGTAGGGGTAGTATACAGAGATAGCCCTATTTGGTAAAAGTCCATATTATGGCAAGAACAGCTCAAAAAAGCAAAGAGAAACGACAGTCCATCATTCTTCAGACATGAAGGTCAGTCAATACGGAAAACTTTAAGAACTTTGAAAGTTTCTTCAAATGCAGTCGCAAAAACCATCAAGCGCTATGATGAAACTGGATCTCATGAGGACCGCCACAGGAATGGAAGTTACCTCTGCTGCAGAGGGTAAGTTCATTGGAGTTACCAGCCTCTGAAATTGAGCTTGTCTGTCTGTTGTTTTCACTCGGATTGTTRTGACAGGAAATAGCTCTGAACGGAAAGTTAGCAAATTAAAAGCTACTGTACCCAAATTCGCCACTAGATGACAATATAATACTTTGTACAGAAGTACAGCTATCAGAATTGTAGACGTAGAAGCACGGTGGCTTGGAAAAACTCCTTAGAAAGGCAGGAACCTAGGAAGAAACCAAGAGGAACCAGGCTCTGACGGGTGGCCAGTCCTCTTCTGGCTCTGCCGGATGGCGATTATAAGAGAACATGYCKATTTAAGGCCAGATTGTTCTTCAAACGTTCATAGATGACCAGCAGGGTCAAATAATAATCACAGTGGTTGTAGAGAGTGCAACCYGTCAGTCCCTCAGGAGTAAATGTCAGTTGGCTTTTCATAGACGAGCAGCCTACATTTCATCCTGCATGTTATATTAATTCCAAAACAATAAATGAATCGATTATTTTTGTGTTGAATATCAGTTGGAAAAACAAAACTGCTTACCCTAGTGTGAAATAAAACGCCATTCCATACACGACCTTCATGCACTCTTGCCTTGCCAAATACCGATTATTAGCAGATTAGTTAAGAAGCCAACTGCTTCTAAGAGTGCTACAATTATGGTCTGTCATACCAGTATGACTGTGACACATTRGTACGTTCAATTGTTAGTGACAGAAATGTGAAATTAAACAAAATGGTACAAACAGAGAATGTATATGAGGCTCAGGTTCAAAACCTATTAAATGAGGGAACGTCAACAACAGTATGCAACAATATGCAACATGTACAAACTTTTGAGGATAAAGAACATGCTTCTGATTTTCATCCTTATGTAGCTATGAGTCAGTGGTGCAGCTCAAATCTGACACCCAAGATGTTGGGAATGAATACTACCGCTTAGAGATAAAAAYGTTGTGGTAGAGGTATATCAGATCAGGAAATCGTATGCTCTGTGAAAACTGAATCAGATAAGCAGTATGAAATAAGCGAGGATACACTGAAATGTGTTTTGTCAGATGAGGCAAATTTGAGGGTTCAGGCATAACACTTCAAGTAATGGTGTGTTTATACTGACTCGTGGTGAATGGGAGAGGGTCCATTCATGAGAAAAGTGGTAGGTAGTTCAAAAGGTTCTCATGGGTAAGCCTATTTGCAGGAAAGATTAAAAAGTCCAATCCTTACTGTGTAGTACATTTTCGAAATCATACACTTTCAGTCGCTCAGAAAAGGATAGYAAAAAAACACCAGAAAGGGAGGAACTTGCATTGTCATTACATAAAACTTCCGCAGATAAGGTGCACGGGGAATTAATAGCCAATGCCGACCGCCGATGTTTGGCTGCTCAGAACAGAGTGGCGTTAGAGTAGATACATCAGTGTTGAGAAATATAAAATCTMAACAACGCACAAATAACTTTTGGGATTCTGATAATCAAGTCACTGCAATTACTGAAAGAAAAACCTAAGAATTGAACATCGGCACAAAGAATAGTTTTTCCTGTAAGCTGTTTTTGCCCACAGTAAAAGTCCAGCAACACTCTGTATTATTCAGAGCCTCATYAAATGACACCATATATAGATTTTACAGACCCTATTGAGTACTCCCCACTTCTACATTGGCACAAAGAATAGTTTTTTTCTATATACTCTACTGTAAGCCCGTGATTTGCATTGTGGCCAATGTAATGGGCGGAGTAAAATTCCAGCAACACTCAGTATTATTTAAAGCCCCATGAAATGACACCATATACAGTGCTGTGAAAAGATATTTGCCCCCTTTCTGATTTTCTCTATTTTTGCATATTTCTGATACTGAATGTTATCTTCAACCAAAACCTAACATTAGATAAAGGGAACCTGAGTGAACAAATAACACACCAAATACATACTTATTCACAGCACTGTGTACATTCTACAGACCTTACTGAGTCCTGGACTGGGTCCTGGACTTCCTGACGGGCCGCCCCCAGGTGGTGAGGGTAGGTAACAACATCTCCACCCCGCTGATCCTCAACACTGGGGCCACACAAGGGTGCGTTCTGGCCCTCTCCTGTTACTCCCTGTTCACCACACGACTGTGTGGCCATGCACGCCTCAACCCCAATCCATCAAGTTTGCGGACACACACTACAGTGAGGCTTGATTACCAACAACGGACGGCTACAGGGAGGAGGTGAGGGCCTCGGTAGTGTGGTCAGGAAAAATAACCTCACACTCAACGTCAACAAAACAAAGGAGATGATTGTGGACTTCAGGAAACAGCAGAGGGAGCACCCCCCTATCCACATCGACGGGACAGTAGTGGAGAAGGTGGAAAGTTTTAAGTTCCTCGGTGTACACATCACGGACAACTGAATTGGTCCACCCACACAGACATCGTTGTGAAGAAGGCGCAGCAGCGCCTCTTCAACCTCAGGAGGCTGAAGAAATTCGGCTTGTCACCAAAGCACTCACAAACTTCTACAGATGCACAATCGAGAGCATCCTGTCGGGCTGTATCACCCGCCTGGTACGGCAACTGCTCCGCCCACAACCGTAAGGCTCTCCAGAGGGTAGTGAGGGTCTGCACACGCATCACGGGGGCAACTACCTGCCCTCCAGGACACCTACACCACCCGATGTTACAGGAAGGCCATAAAGATCATCAAGGACAACAACCACCCGAGCCACCTGCCTGTTCCACCCGCTATCACCAGAAGGCGAGGTCAGTACAGGTGCATCAAAGCAGGGACCGAGAGACTGAAAAACAGCTTCTATCTCAAGGCCATCAGACTTTAAACAGCCACCACTAACATTTAGTGGCCGCTGCCAACAACTGACTCAACTCCAGCCACTTTAATAATGGGAATTGATGGAATTATGTAAAATGTATCACTAGCCACTTTAAAACAATGCCACTTAATATAATGTTTACATACCCTACATTACTCATCTCATATGTTATATTATATACTGTACTGTATATCATCCACTGCATCTTGCCATCTTAATGTAATACATGTATCACTAGCCACTTTAAACTATGCCACTTTATGTTTACATACCCTACATTACTCATCTCATATGTATAGACTGTACACTATACATCTACTGCATCTTGCCTATGCGTTCGGTACCATCACTCATTCATATATCTTTATGTACATATTCTTTATCCCTTTACACTTGTGTGTATAAGGTAGTAGTTGTGGAATTGTTAGGTTAGATTACTTGTTGGTTATTACTGCATTGTCGGCACTAGAAGCACAAGCATTTCGCTACACTCGCATTAACATCTGCTAACCATGTGTATGTGACAAATATAATTTGATTTGATTTGAATTTGATTTGAGTATTACGTGGGGGGGGGGACTTTTACTGCGGCACCTAGAATAGTTTTTGCACTCTAAGCCAATATGTATTCCATATACAGTTATTCACATTGTGTCAATGGAATGGGTGGAGTAAAAGGCCAGCAACACTTTGTATTAATCCATTGCCGCCATGAAATGAAACTATATACACTGAGTGTACAAAACATTAAGAACACCTGCTCTTTCCATGACATAGACTGACCAGGTGAATCCAGGTGAAAGCTACTGTATGATCCCTTATTGATGTGACTTGTTAAAATCCGCTTCTATCAGTGGGACATGGGATTGAGACATGGATTGTGTATGTGTGCCATTCAGAGGGGAAGGGAAAGGGTGAATGGGAAAGACTAAATATTGTCCCCACCCAAAGGACATCAACCAACTTGAACACAAACTGTGGAAAGCATTGGAGTCAACATGGGCCAGCATCCCTGTGGAACGCCTTCGACGCCTTGTAGAGTCCATGCCCAGACGAATTGAGGCTGGTCTGAGGGCAAAAGGGTATGGAACGCCATTTGGGTCTTTGCATGTCAAAAAGATATACGTCAAATAACAATGTGTAAACTATATGTGTAAACTATAAATGTGTAAACTACAAACTATATGCAAATGGKCAATCASAAATAAGGTGCATGTGAAACCAGCTATATGAAAAACATCTCATTCATCATCACCAACAAATGACTAAGTCATGTCGAACCTTGAAAACATGAGAGACTGCTTTTTAAGTTTTGCCAGCCAAGTGCAACCACCTTTACAACCACCCCAGGAGYWTCGGGTGGTTCAAAGGTAGGATTAATTCTGGTAGGTTAGGTAATACCTGGCAAAAATCAACATTAAGTGTGCAACTCAATATTAGAAAGGTCTTCCTAATGTTTGGTATACTCAGTTTACATTCTACAGACCCTACTGAGGATTCCCTACAATACTTTTATTGCAGCACCTAGAATAGTTTATGCTTTATAAACCAGCATTGGGGCATTTATTTGACCTTGGAAAATTGTTTTAATGCAAATGTCACTTAAATATGAACAAATATGAATCATTGTTCATGTTTAGACAATTATGTTTCATATATCATGAATAAATACAGGTTTATTGATATTTTTCTACTATTACGTGGGGGACTTTTATTGAGAAAATTTTCGAAATTCTGTGACCCGGACTTACTTTGTTAGTGTTGCTGACGAGCCGCTGATGGCTTCTTCCTCCCAACAAAGATGGCAGCTCCTTTAACCCTGCTTTTAGTTGTAGCTGTAACAATAAGAGCAGTATTATTTAGATCAAGTTTAGCTGAGCTTATACCAGAAAGAGTTGAGGTAGTATCTCCACTAAATGCCTGGAAAAGAGGTAGGCGCTTTATTGATTATCTTTGTAGGGAATTGCTGCTGTTCTGTCTTGCGCTTGCTTGTCGCCGGTCGGCTAACTTGCTATGCAAACCTAGATAGGTGGTTGGACAGCACCACTAAAAGTGTTATTGAGAGTTCTAGTATTGCTAGTTTTAGTGATTCCACAAAGGAATATAGTAAAATACATGGGAAGTCAGAGAATAATCAAAGCTAGTTAGCTGCCAATCAATGCATGGTATTTGCAGTTACAGGCATTTCGCTACACCCGCAATAACATCTGCTAAACACGTTTGTGACCAATAACATTTGATTTGATACCTTCTGGAATGGCAATCAATGGAAGGCTAACTAGCTAGCTAAAAAAGCCAAGGAAGCAAGGATGGGTAGCTACTGCAACAGTGATAAATGCATGTTTGCAATATTTTCTAACACGTGCTACAATGTAATTTGCTGCTGTTCCCTTTATCTATTGGTTTTAACCTCAATATCCTGTAAAGAAACGGAATGACAYTGCGGTATATTAATTATTAATCAGACAGTACATTAGCTCGTGCAAATCTAGCTGACTCAAWTCCACGAGATGCAGGTTAGTTATTACAGTTATGTCGTGGAGTTTAGTCAGCTAGTGCAAGTCAAGCCTTATGATAGCTTATATAGATTTGGCTTTAATTTTGAATTGCACTCAAAATGTAAAACGTTCAGGACCAGTTTTTGGACTTAAAAGAACTAGCCCCAGCTATCATGGTTGAGAACAATGTGGACACAACAGGCTATACATTATTTTGGTTCCATAGGTTGATGAAATGTTATGGTTTGTTATTTGTAGTTGTGGAAGGCCTGGCTCTCCTGGACCTGGGAGTATCTCCATATGCAGGGGATGTGTTRCATGAGGTCAGTCCCCTCTCGATTCCATTAAACGAGTAACATTCTATCACAATGTGTTGCTTCATAAATTAATACATTCACAAAGTGGTATAATCATGATGTCATCTTATCCCTTTCAGACGCCCCTCATTATATACTTCTTTCACTTTGTTGTTGATTATGCAGAGATTGTGTTTATGGTGAGTGCAACCTTTAATAAATATACTTATTCAGTAATAACACTGTCTATTATGTCACAATACAATTTGATACCTGTATCAAATTGAGGGTCCAGTGTAATTTTGATTGCTAGTTTTGCTCATAGACAATTAGCTGGAACATGCATGGATGCTACAGAGAAACCATCATTTGAGTTTGATTCCCAAAGGTCAAATCCATCCATACATCCATCAATTGTGTTATCTTCCCTCTCTCAACCTGCCCCATAGATGGCAGATGCACTCACTGCGGTGGCACTATACCTAGCAGTGAAGGACTACAACAAGACTGTGGTAAGTGACAAATAATGCCAAAATTAATATAATGCAGATCATGATGATGTATTGTGTAATGGGATATTATGCATGCCTGCATGACCTAAAAATATGCTTCAAGGTGCCTTGGGATTGGGTGTTAGACATTTCACTTGCATTATGGGTACAGGAACAACAAGCCTTGGTTTGTGACCTAATATATCCTGCTTACTAAAAGTATTTACTGTGCCTATTTGCTACATAGGCCTACTATTTTAGAACATAGGCTACATGTTTGTTTAGCCGTCCCCGTATCTGGTTGTCAGCTGTTGAGACAAACACAGGGGTCTGATAAGTCGAGTCACTTCCTCAAGTGTGCAGTGAATTCAAACTACAGGAAAAGCTGAAATGAGTATCACGTCCTGGCTATATTTTGTCTTCTACTACAAAACATTATATTTTCACTTATCAAACAAACTTACTAAAATAGGACGTGGCAGGAGTATTCCATCACAGCCATTGTCTAGTGTTAACACGGTGATTGGTGTGGCGTCTTTTTGATGTTTCAAGATACCCTGGGATTGGGTGTCCAAGAGCATCAAATCAGTGATGCATTTTTGGTAAATTGTGTCTCAGACTGATCTACAAATAATAGTGAGTAGTTATTTATGATGCAAAGAGAATTGTAGATCAGTCAGTCGGCAGTCGACTGCAATGTTGAAGAATCCCAGAGACTTTTGACTTTGCTGTTGCATTATGGGTTCAGGAACAACACAGACGTGGTGTAGTGACACGGCTAGTGGGGTGTGTGTTTCTGCTCCAGTTCAGGAAACAGAAGTACGCCCTGGAGGCTGAGCGCTATCCTCTGGACTGCCTGGAGCTCATCCGCACCCCCAAAGAGATGTACTACATCCCTCTGAAAGTGGCCATGTTGTAAGTACCAGAGAAGGCACAGATCTAGGAGCAGCTTACTTTCCCCAGTCCTATCCTTAACCATTAGAGGGGAAAACACAAAACTGACTAGATCAGAATCCAGGGTTAACTTCACCCTACTCCACCTGGCTCAACATGGTCAGCTTAAAGAACAGCTCTGTCAACATTCAATTATACCTTTAAACCTATGTGTGTCTGCCAGTTTTAGTAAGCAAAGTGTTTACAACTTAATGATGACCTTTAGTTTTTGCTCTCTCACCCTGCAGTTACTTGTTAAACCCTTTCACTATCCTCTCCTGTGTGGCAAAGTCAACCTGCGGGCTTAACAATGCAGTCATCGCACTCTTCATTCTCTGTACAGTAAAAGGTATGTGAACAGCAACAAATTACAAAATAATACTATATTGGTGTGACCCAAACCATGTATTTGCTTGTCGTGTCAATAACTAAATTATTCTCTGATATTGAAGGAAGTTCCTTGATGAGTGCGATATTCTTGGCCTTGGCGACATACCAGTCAATCTACCCCCTCACTCTATTTGCCCCAGCACTGCTTTACCTACTACAGGTACGTTCGTATCACTCAGCTGAAAGACTCACTTTTCACAAGGTTTCCATCCAATTTGCGACAGGGATCAGTGGTCCCCAGGGGAATGTTACCTGCCCGACTGCAAAGTTTGGTGGACGAGAAATAATGGTCTGGGGCTGTTTTTCTTGTTTCGGGCTAGGCCTCTTAGTTCCAGTGAAGGGAAATCTTAACGCTACACCATACAATGGCTTTCTGGACGATTCTGTGCTTCCAATTTTGTGGCAACAGTTTGTGGAAGGCCCTTTCCTGTTTCAGCATGACAATTTTGTAACGTTTTTTTTATTTTTTAGGTTGAACCTTTATTTAACTAGGCAAGTCAGTTAAGAACACATTCTTATTTACAATGATGTCCTAGGAACAGTGGGTTAACTGCCTTGTTCATTTGCAGAACGACATATTTTTTACTTGTCAGCTTGGGGATTCGATCTAGCAACCTTTCGGCTACTGGCCCAAGGCTCTAACCACTAGGCTACCTGCCGCCCCAAATGCCCCCATGCACAAAGTAAGGTCCATACAGAAATAGTTTGTTGAGATTGGTGTGGAAGAACTTGAGCCCTGACCTCAACCCCATCGAACACCTTTGGGATGAATTGGAAAGCTGATTGRGAGCCAGGCCTAATCGCCCAACATCAGTGCCGGCCTCACTAATACTCTTTTGGTTGAATGGAAGCAAGTCCCCGCAACAATGTTCCAACATCTAGTGGAAAGCCTTCCCAGAAGAGTGGAGGCTGTTGTAGCAGCAAAGGGGGGACCAACTCTGTATTATTGCCCATGATTTTGGAATCAGATGTTCGACGAGCAGGTGTCCACACACTTTTGGTCATGTAGTGTAGCATCGTGTGACTGCAAATTTATCTCGACGTGATGATTAATCTTTGCCTGACGACTAAACTGAATTCTTCTGCCACTCTATGTTCGCTACATACTTCAGTTTGAGACTGCCATCGTTTAAGTTGTTTGTGGTGACGTCAAAATTAGGGGATTTGTACAAAATAAAGTCATCAGCGATTGTATCATCTCTATCCAATGACACATTTTTAAAACACTGCTTTACTCAAGGGTGTTTTGGCTATGGCCCAACCCATCGTTTTCTGGGACCAGTCAGACCGGTTAGAATCTGTTCCATGGGTGTGGCGTACCGTTTGGCTAGCCAGGCAAGGTTATTCTATCAACAATTATCCAATACATCGTTTCCACCGCAGTTTGTTGCATAATTAATTGTACCGACACAAAAATAACATTGTCGACATTTCTGAAGTTATACCGAGTCTTCCTATTTCCATCAGAGCTGCTGTTTTTTTGTTTTTTTTAATACACTATGACCTGTGGATTGAAACGTGGTTAGTGATATGTGGTCAATCTCTATAGTCCAAAGTGGCTTCCTCCCTTTGTCGCCATTCCTTTATATGCATAGACATGACAACTTTCACCTGCCCAAGTCCTGGTTGATAGGCATCCACAATATGGGTTCTAGCCTATGCTTTCAGTTCATTACACTTGAAGGATTCACAGAGTGGAGGCCAAGTTGGACTATTGAGATGCACCCCTGGTGAACATACAAAAATCTGTCCTATCCTTGTCCCGTCTACTTCATTGTACTGATCTGTAAGAACTGAACAGGTCACAGGCAGCCTAATAATGAGCTTCCACCTTTCAAGTCTTTTGCACATCAGTGCAAATTAAGGAGAGTAGACCACGAGTCTACGATCAGGTCTTCAGTGTCCATGTTACCTTATTCATTCTGATCTAAATAAAAGGAAAAACTGATCCTAAATCAGCCCTCCTACTCTGAGATGTTAGATACATTCTGCCTGTGATTTTTAAGCATTTGAAACATTAATTCTCTCCCTAATGTTTCTATCTTTCCCACAGAGGTTGTACATCCCAGTGAACTGGCAAAGATCCAGCTTCTGGCTCTTCACAACGCAGTACGCCTTCATGTACCTGGGCAGCCTATGTGTCATGGTCTGTCTGTCCTTCTTCCTGCTCAGCTCCTGGGACTTCCTGTCTTCCGTCTACGGATTCATGTGAGTGACACCAGGGTTGGGGTCATTTCAATTCAAGAATTGACAGAATTTAAATGGGATTGACCCCAACCCTGCTGGACACGTTTACTAAGGGAGTTTTTTTTCAGCTTGATGTTGTAGACCTTAGCATACAATTACTGTTAATTTGTGCATTGAGAATTCACTAATCTGTGTAAATCTGTTATGAATAGGTGTCTTCGGAATATGATTGAGAGAACCTACAACTTTCTCCCACTATAAAAAAATCTAATGAATAAAGTTTGTCTTTGTGGGGATGGCAATTAGGCCTAGCAGACATATTTGGAAGACGAGAGACCGCTATGCTACGGAATGTGTTATGAAAAGGGCCTTTCTGTGTTCCTCTCTGACTGTGTGAATGCTGTTCTCTGTATCCCCCCCCCCAGCCTCTCCGTTCCAGACCTCACCCCCAACATAGGCCTCTTCTGGTACTTCTTTGCCGAGATGTTTGAGCACTTCCGCCTCTTCTTCATCTGCGTCTTTCAGATCAACGTGTTCTTCTACACCATTCCACTCTCCATCAAGCTAAAGTGAGTCCCTCTCATCTAACTCGCCGTATGGTGAGAATAAGGGAGTTGTTTTCGTGGTGAAAAAGAGCACAGATCTGTGGGGAGAAAATACAGTGAACCTCATTGTAATCTGGCAGCCTGATTTTTAATTTAAAAGATTTCTTCAATGTATGCGCATTGCTCAGTAAAATAAACGAGTTAAATAATTGCCTCCTTATGATGCACGTTGTTGAAGAAAAGTTTTAAATTAGATCACATGGCCCGATTGCAATTAGGTTTATGGTGTCTTTTTGCACGGATGAAAATGTCGCCCAAGTGTTTGGTCTCCTTTCCATGAAGTGGATATTATACTACCACTTGTGTGGTAGTTAATAGTCAGGTTAATTACTTACTAACCACAATGTTGATGTTGCCCATTGAGTTACTTAGAATTATTAAATCTGATTGTGTTCATTGCAATTATGTTAAATGTATGCTTTTGTTTGTTAACAAACAGTTTATTTGAGCTAACACCGCCCCACAGTCTACAATGGTTACGTAAGGTTACACAGTTAGACCTGTTTTGAGGCCTATTATAAGATTAACACAGTTGGGGTTTGTTTGCAAATCTTTACAGTTGCATAAGCTTCAAGCTGTTTTATGTAATCATGTTTGCCTACGTTGTGATCACCTTGCACCTGGATTGTTGCCATGTAAGAACAGAGGTACAACTTCTACTCACKAAACCAAACATTTCTGACCAGTCAAATCAGACCTAGAAAATATACTGAACAAAAATATAAACACAACATGCAACAATTTCAAAGATTTTACTATACAGTTAATATAAGCAAATCACTCAATTGAAATAAATAAATGAGGCCCTAATCTATGTATTTCACATGACTGGAAAACAGATAAGCATCTGTTGGTCACAGAAATGTAAAAAATAAATAAAGTAGGGGCGTGGATCAGAAAACCAGTTAGTATCTGGTGTGACCACCATTTGCCTCATGCACCGCAATATCTCCTTTGCATAGAGTTGATCAGGCTGTTGATTGTAGCCTGTGGAATGTTGTTCCACTCCTCTTCATTGGCTGTGCCAAGTTGCTGGATATTGGCGGGAACCCGAACACGCTGTTGTACACGTCGATCCAGAGCATTGCAAACATGCTCAATGGGTGACATGTCTGGTGGGTATGCAGGCCATGGAAGAACTGGGACATTTTCAGCTTCCAGGAATTGTGTACAGATCCCTGCGACATGGGGCCGTGCATTATGCTGAAACATGAGGTGATGGCGGCGGAAGAATGACAAAACAATGGGCTTCAGGATCTCATCACGGTATCTCTGTGCATTCAAATTGCCATCGATAAAATGCAATTGTGTTCGTTGCCAGTAGCTTATGTCTGCCCATACCATAACCCCACTGCCACCATGGGGGCACTCTGTTCACAACGTTGACATCAGCAAACCGCTCGCCCACACGACGCCGTCTACCATCTGCCTGGTACAGTTGAAACCGGGATTCATCCATGAAGAGCACACTTCTCCAGTAAAGTTGGTTACGACGCCAAACTGCAGTCAGGTCAAGACCCTCATGAGGAAGATGAGCACGCAGATGAGCTTTCCTGAGACGGTTTCTGACAGTTTTATGCAGAAATTATTCGGTTGTGCAAACCCACAGTTTCATCAGCTGTCCGGGTGGCTGGTCTCAGACAATCCCACTGGTGAAGAAACTGGATATGGAGTTCCTGGGCTGTCGCGGTTAGACGTGGTCTGCAATGTGAGGCCGGTTGAACTTACTGCCAAATTCTCTATAATGACGTTGGAGGCGGCTTATGGGAGAAACCTTGGCAATCTCTGGCAACAGCTCTCGTGGACATTCCTGCAGTCAGCGTACCAATTGCACACTCCCTCAACTTTTTAGTGGCCTTTTATTGCCCCCAGCACTAGGTGCACCTGTGTAATGATCATGCTGTATAATCAGCTTCTTGATATGCCACACCTGTCAGGTGGATGGATTATCTTGGTGAAGGAGAAATGCTCATTTAATATGGATGTAAACAAATTTGTGCGCAACATTTTAGAGAAATACGATTTTTTATGCATATGGGACATTTCTGGAATCTTTTTTTTGCAGCTCATGAAACATGGGACCAACAGTGGATATAATTGCCATTGATGTTCCTGGGTATTATTATGTATATTATTATTGTTGGATATGGACTTGAGCCCGTTTTAACCTGTTTATAATTGTATAATTAGCCTAGTGTTATGTGTTAGATGGAATACTCTGTGCATTGTATTTGGGTAGAGGGAAAGTACAAAGGGAGCGGAGCCTATCTCTGAGGGCAAGAATGATTCCATTAGGGTTGAATAGGAGCCATATGTCTGGAGTTAGAGCTGGTAGATCGTAATTACCATTTTATATCTTTACTGTTTTATACCATTATATACTCCTAATAGGAATGAACTTTTGTATATTCTTAGGGATAGAAAGTAGTGTTAGGTTTAAGCTCTTTGTGTATAGTAATTATCTAGTGGATAATTACTATACACTACTGTAGACTGCAAGAATGTGAACTCCCCTAACTCGAGGCCTTTCCTGACTGATAAGAAGACTTGAGAGGCGTTGAGGAGTATGAAGGTTCCGGACTCGAGCTTGGATGATAGCACCACCTGCCCAGCAACAGAGATTGATTGTTCATCCTAGACACAAAAGGGGGGTCTAGTCGGGATGGGGAGCCAAGTGTGACGTTATAAACACAGTTGCTTGAGACTTTGTATGGTTTTCTTGCAGCTGCATAACCCAGTGTGGTGAATAGGTCTAGTCTTGAGCTTTCTTTGGTATTCGTCTGGATTATTGAACCAGAACTTAGAAGCTAACATCATGTATTAACGTATTTTAATGCACATACAATTTTATCTAAAGCGACTTACAGTAGTGCGTGCATACATCTGGTATGGGTGGCCCCAGCGGAAATCGAACCCACACCTCTGTTGTTACAACCGCTATGCTCTACTGTGCCACACAGACCACATCTGTGTATATATAATGTATCCCATCTAAACGGGTGACATCTATGCATCCTGTAAATGATTTTGTCTTAAAATTGCTGCCGTACAGTAGTAACACTCTGCTGTCCTCTCTCTGTCCCAGGGAGCACCCGGTCTTTCTGATCTTCATGCAGATTGCCATCATCTCCATCTTCAAGTCCTACCCCACCGTGGGCGACATCGCCCTCTACATGGCCTTCCTGCCCGCATGGAACCACCTATACAGATGTGAGTGGTTCCTTCCATAGAGATAGATAGAGGACTTATTTTTGTATCTGTGGCATTATAGTGTCTGAGACGGCATGGGCAGCGCCATTGAGGCTGTCTGCATTTTAAAGTAGTCAATGTTCTTCTTCACGATTGGTTGATCCCTCCTGATGACCTGGTTGGACATGATTCCAACAGAGTAACCAGGAGGGATCAGCCAATGAAGTTGGAAGTCCCACCCAGTTGACTACATTAAAATGGTGGAAGCACTCAATGGAGCTGCCCATGCTAATATGGCCTTTGGCCACTATCATTCTCTATGGTTCCTTCCCATAACCCTTGGGTTGTGTTCGATAGGGCACACCGTAGCAAACTGTTTTGCAACAGAAGATGAACAAAAGCATTACTTATTGGACAAGTTTAGATAGGACCTCCCCACTTTTCAAAGCGCTTTCTTCCGTTTTGTACCTACTGATCTCAAGGAGAGTTTTGTAAACATGTTTATTAGATCAAATCAAATGTTATTTGTCGCGCCGAATACAACAGGTGTAGACCTTACAGTGAAATGCTTACTTCCATGCCCTAACCAACAATGCAGTTTTTTAAAGAATAAAAAAAATGCCTTAAAAAAAAGAGTAAGAAATAAAAGTAACAAGTAATTAAAGAGCAGCAGTAAAATAACAATAGCGAGGCTATATACAGGGGGCACAGGTTAGTCGAGGTAATTTAGGTAATATGTACATGTAGGTGGTTATTATAGTGACTGGGGGGGGCAATGCAAATAGTCTGGGTAGCCATTTGATTAGCTGTTCAGGAGTCTTATGGCTTGGGGTTAGAAGCTGTTTAGAAGCCTATTGGACCTAGACTTGGCGCTCCGGTACCGCTTGCCGTGTAGTAGCAGAGAGAACAGTCTATGACTAGGGTGGCTGGAGTCTTTGTTTTGAGTCTTGAATTTTTAGGGCCTTCCTCTGACACCGCCTGGTATAGAGGTCCTGGATGGCATGAAGCTTGGCCCCAGTGATGTACTGTGCCGTACGCACTACCCTCAGTAAAGCCCCGCCTTATCTCAGCTCACTGGTCACCATAGCAACACCCACCCATAGCTCGCGCTCCAGCAGGTATATTTCACTGGTTATCCCCAAAGCCAATAGCTCTTTTGGCCGCCTTTCCTTCCAGTTCTCTGCTGCCAATGACTGGAACAAATTGCAAAAATCACTGAAGCTGGAGACTTATATCTCCCTCACTAATTTTAAGCATCAGCTGTCAGAGCAGCTTACCGATCACTGTACCTGTACACAGCCCATCTGTAAATAGCACACCCAACTAACTCATCCCCATGTTATTTTTTGTTGTTGCTCTTTTGCACCCCAGTATCTCTACTTGCACATCATCTATTCACTCCAGTGTTAATGCTAAATTGGAATTATTTCTTTACTATGGCCTATTTATTGCCTTACCTCCCTAATCTTACTACATTTGCACACACTGTACATAGATGTTTCTATTGTGTTACTGACTGTATGTTTGTCTATCCCATGTGTAACTCTGTTTTTGTAGCACTGCTTTGCTTTAACTTGGCCAGGTCGCAATTGTAAATGAGAACTTGTTCTCAACTGGCCTACCTGGTTAAAACAAAAACATGTTGGTATTACAGACTGACAGGGACAGGTTGAAAATGTCAGTGAAGACACATGCCTMTTGGTTAGCGCATGCTCGGAGTACACGTCCATCTGGCCTTGTGAATGTTGACCTGTTTAAAGGTCTTACTCACATCGGCTGTGGAGAGCATGATCACACAGTCGTCCGAAACAGCTGATGCTCTCATGCATGTTTCAGTCTTACTTGCCTCGAAGCGAGCATAGAAGTAATTTAGCTCGTCTGGTAGGCTCATGTCACTGGGCACCTCTCGGCTGTGCTTCCCTTTGTAGTCTGTAATAGTTTGCAAGCCCTGCCACATCCGACGAGCGTCGGTGCCGGTGTAGTACGATTCGATCTTAGTTCTGTATTGACGCTTTGCCTGTTTGATGCTTCTTCGGGGGGCATAGCGGGATTTCTTATAAGCTTCCGGTTTAGAGTCCCGGCTGCTGTTCTATCCTGCCAATACAGTGTAAAACCCGCCATCTGTATGATGTTCATGTCGTCATTCAGCCACGACAGATGACGTTGGACATGGAGTGTGTGCTCATCGTGTGTCCCTAATATTGTAGTGCAGTAATCCTCAAGCCTCCAAAACCGCAGTACTGCAGGTTTTGTCCCAGCTGAGCAGTGTAACACCTGATTCATCTAATCAAGATGTTGATGATCAGTTGAATTTACTACGCCACTACGTCCGTTTCCTCGTAACACACCCAAGTACAGAGAAGGTTCTACGCTTGGCCCCGACCCCTTCATTGTTTTCTGATGTAGAGGAACTGGATTGCAAGCAGTGTTCCCTCTAAGCTGCGCGTGTGACCGCAGTAGCCAGAGACTGCCACGCAGAGCGCGGGAGAAATATCAGCCCACAGAGAGAAGTACAAGATTGAACTTCACTCAACTTTCTAGAGTTTTCTCAGTTAGTCTGTTAGTTTCTCTGTTGATTTATCAACGTTTCCCTTCACTGTGGCAATTGTGATTGAATCAAAGCAATATTGGCCAATTTCTATGCCAAATACCGAAACAAAGCGAACTATGAAAGAGATTTTGTTGTAGGCAGAACGCATCCCAGTATGAGTCTATTGGGCATGACTCGGCCGTACTCTACACAGACCGGTGTGGCATAACTAATTAGAGCTGCAGTAAGCCTATATTCAAATTGACCATTGCCATCTATGGATCTGTGCCATTTACTTTGAACTGCACTGTTTACAGCTGTGGTCATGATTAGATGCGTTTGTTTTGAGATCAAAGCAAGAGCTGCATGTAGCCATTTTGTTCATATCCTTTGCTAGTTAGTGAGTTATTATCCCAGTTATAGATCATTTGTAGTCAGCAATAGGGGAGTGATTGTTTCCTACAAGAGCATAAAACGTGCACATTTTTAGACATCTTTGAAAAAGTGAGTCGGGTAAAGAGCTTTTTTTGTTTTAAAGGAGCAGTGTTGTATTTTGATACCGGCTTGAATAAGCTAAGTAGCCAATAGGCAGAGGGTTGCATAATTTGTCTGATTCTCTGTAGTAATGGTTGGGTAAAAGTAATGCATTTTATTTCATTAAGTGATTTCTTGTATCAAACAACACAAACATTTTTCAGTCACCTCCTTGTCTGGAAGATAAGTGGATAAACAGGTTAATGTCCACCCCCTGCATGTTTTTTTCAAAAGTCTCATGGAATGTGGGCCTACATTAAGCACCACACATTGGCTGCTACTGTAGGCTAAATGATAGAATAGCTATTTCCATGTTAAAATGTTATGGGATGCATTTTCTCTGTTTTTGATGGTAGGCCCCTCTCGTAGGCCTACATTTTYGTCAAATAGCCACRGTAGTCTACTTGGCCACTGTTAAAACTGTGACTTAAAGTGGGTACAGCCTCTGTGTTCACAGTAAATGTGCACTGGAAGTTGCACAGAATTTTCACAACGTTCAAGTTTGCGCTCAYTAGACGTGAAATWGGCTCATTGACGGGGYAAAATGTAGTGAACATTGAATGCAAGCTAGTCATTGTAGCTTACACCTATCTGGTTCTTACAGATCGGTAAACCTCCAAAGTGGTCTAGGACAGTGTTTCCCAATCTTGGTTCTGGCTGTACTTTTTTTGTCTTAGCACTAACATACCTGAATCCATTAACATGTTGAACTCTCAGTCGTTGAGTTTGGGGATTACCCCCCAAAAAATGTTTTGTTTGAAAGGTAGAGTCCTTTTTGGAAATCAAACCAATTTTAATGTTTCTTATGGTCAATTCGGCAGTCTACAATTTATTTGTAATTATGTTCCGGACCATCCGCTCAAGAAAAAATTGCCCTATGGTCATATAGAGAATGCAATYTAGGTCACCAAAAGTGCAAACATTTAGTATGCAGGGTCATTGTAAAGCAATGCATTTCCTTCTCCATCCACATMAACTTGTATGCATCCTCCACAAGCGCCGTTGATCTAGCTCATCGTTTATAATAGGAAGAGTGAATGYGAAAAGACGTTTTGAAGTTTCCTCACCTGTCTGTGTCATTCAAAAAAACAAACTCCATTACTTAACAGCCCTGATTGGTAATTTTAAGATGTTAGGCTTGAAAATCCATTCAGCCATTTTGTCACAGTGGACTCACTACCCAAACCAGACACAACTGGTTTCAAGTGGCCAAGAGACGTCATGTGACGGGGCTGTAGTGGAGCAGGTTGAGAGCTTCAAGTTCCTTGTTGTCCACATCACCAACAAACTCTCATGGCCCAAACACACCAAGACAGTCGTGAAGAGGGCACGACGAAGCCTATTCTCCCTCAGGAGACTGAAAAGATTTGGCATGGGTCCTCAGGTCCTCAAAAAGTTCTATAGCTGCACCATCGAGTACCGGTACCGAAGCGCCAAGTCTAGGTCCAAAAGGCTTCTTAACAGCTTCTACCCCCAAGCAATAAGACAGCTAATCAAATGGCTACTCGGAKTATTTGCATATTTTATTTATTTTAATTGTATTTAACCTTTATTTAACAATGCATGTCAGTTAAGAACAAATTCTTATTTACAATGACGGCCTACCCCGGCCAAACCCTAAACAGGACGATGCTGGTCCAATTGTGTGCCSCGCTATGGGTCTCCCAATCACGGCCAGTTGTTTTACAGCCTGGAATCGAACCAGGGTCTGTAGTGGCGCCTTAGACCACTGCGCCACTCGGGAGCCCATTGCATTGTCCCCCCACACCCTCTTTTATGCTGCTGCCACTCTCTGTTRATTATCTATGCATAGTTACTTTACCTCTATCTACATGTACATATTACCTCGACTAACCTGTGCCCCCGCACATTGACTCTGTACCAGTGCAGAGTCAATGTCAATGTATATAGCCTCGCTACTGTTATTTTCCTGCTGCTCTTTGATTATTTATTTTTCAACAACAACAAAAAATATATATTTTTTGACTTACCGCTTATTTTTCTTAACTGCATTGTTGTTTAAGGGCTTGTAAGTAAGCATGTGACAAATACATTTTCATTTGATCTCTAACTGCCATCTAGTGGACGAACTGGGAATCAGACAGGGGATATATTTACATCAGGGGATATATTTACATATACTTAAGATATGTAAATTACATCAGGGGATATATTTACATATACTTAAGATTTCTCCTTGTATCTAAGATGAAAAATGACTGGGTTCCTATGGGAAGTTGCGCATGTGCATGTTTAGACCACCATTATTATGTAAAAATGGAAGAAAAAAATATTTTTTTAATCCTAAATTACATTTTAGTCATTTAGCAGACTCTTATCCAGAGCGACTTACAGTTAGTGCATTCATCTTAAGATAGCTAGGTGGGACAACCACATATCACAGGCATAGAAAATACATTTTTCTTCAACGTACAGTTGAAGTCGGAAGTTTACATACACCTTAGCCAAATGCATTTAATCTCAGTTTTTCACAATTCCTGACATTTAATCCTGGTAAAAAATTCCCTGTCTTTGGTCAGTTAGGATCACCACTTTATTTTAAGAATGTGAAATGTCACAATAATAGTAAAGAGAATGATTTATTTCAACTTTAATTTKTTTCATCACATTCCCAGTGGMTKAYAAGTTWACATACACTCAATTAGTATTTGGTAGCATTGCCTTTAAATTGTTTAACTTGGGTCAAATMTTTRGGGTAGCCTTCCACAKGCTTCCCACAATAAGTTGGGTGAATMTTGGCCCATTCCTCCTGACAGAGCTGGTGTAACTGAGTCAGGTTTGTAGGCCTCCTTGCTCGCATATGCTTTTTCAGTTCTGCCCACAAATGTTCTATAGGATTGAGGTCAGGGCTTTGTGATGGCCACTCCAATACCTTGACGTTGTTGTCCTTAAGCCATTTTTCCACAACTTTGGAAGTATGCTTGGGGTCATTGTCCATTTGGAAGACCCATTTGCGACCAAGCTTTAACTTCCTGACTGATGTCTTGAGGTATTGCTTCAATATATCCACAGAATTGTCCCTCCTCATGATGCCATCTATTTTGTGAAGTGCACCAGTCCCTCCTGCAGCAAAGCACTCCCACAACATGATGCTGTCACCCCCGTGCTTCACGGTTGGGATGGTGTTCTTCGGCTTGCAAGTGTCCCCCTTTTTCCTCCAAACATAACGAWGGTCATTATGGCCAAACGGTTCTATTTCTGTTTCATCAGACCAGAGGWKATTTCTCCAAAAAGTATGATCTTTGTCCACATGTGCAGTTGCAAACCGTAGTCTGGCTTTTTTATGGCSATTTTGGAGCAGTGGCTTCTTCCTTGCTGAGCGGCCTTTCAGGTTATATCGATATAGAACTCGTTTTACTGTGGATATAGATACTTTTGTACCTGTTTCCCCCAGGATTTTCACAAGGTGCTTTGCTGTTGTTCTGCGATTGATTTGCACTTTTCACACCAAAGTACGTTCATCTCTAGGAGACAGAACYCGTKTTCTTCCTGAGCAGTATGACGGCTGATTTCTTTTGATTTGTCCATGATGTCAAGCAAAGAGGCACTGAGTTTGCCTTGAAATACATCCACAGGTACACCTCCAATTGTCTCAAATTATGTCAATTAGCCTATCAGAAGCTTCTAAAGCCATGACATTATTTTCTGAAATTTTCCAAGTTGTTTAAAGACACAGTCAACTTTGTATGTAAACTTCTGACCCACTGGAATTGTGATACCGTGAATTATAAGTATATTCTGTCTGTAAACAATTGTTGGAAATATTACTTGTGTCATGCACAAAGTAGATGTCCTAACCGACTTGCCAAAACTATAGTTTGTTAACAAGACATTTGTGGTGGTTGAAAAACGAGTTTTAATGACTCCAACGTAAGTGTATGTAAACTTCCGACTTCAACTGTAGCTGTCAGAGCTAGAAGGGGGGTTAGGGTGCTTGAAGTGCAAGTGCTGGTTAAGTCTTTTTCTTAATTTTTTTGGGGGGGTGGGGGTCGAGATGAGTATTATTTAACATACTGTTTTAAGAGGTAGGGTTTCAGATATTTTCGGTAAGATGGGCAGGGACTCTGCTGTCCTAGCTTCAGGGGGAAGCTGGTTCCACCATTGGGGTGCCAGGACAGAGAAGAGCTTGGACTGGGCTGAGCGGGAGCTGCCCTCCCATAGGGGTGGGAGGGCCAAGAGACCTGAGATGGCAGTACGAAGTGCTCTGGTTGGGGTGTAGGTTTTGAGCATAGCCTGAAGGTAGGGAGGGGCAGTTCCTCCTGCTGTTCCGTAGGTAAGCACCATGGTCTTGTAGTGGATGCGAGTTTCAACTGGAAGCCAGTGGAGTGTGCGGCAGAGCGGGGAGACATGAGTGAACTTGGGAAGGTTGAAAACCAGGCAGGGTGCTGCATTCTGGATAAGTTGCAGGAGTTTGATGGCACAAGCGGGGAGACCAGTCAACAGTGAGTTGCGGTAGTCTAGACGGGAGAGGACACGTGCCTGGATTAGGACCTGCGGTGCTTCCTGTGTGAGGTAGGGTCGTACTCTACGGATGTTGTGGAGCATGAGCGGTTCACTGCTTTGATGTTTGCAGAGAACGACAGGATGTTGTCCAGGGTCACGCCAAGGTTCTTTGCACTCGGGGAGGGTGACACTGTGGAGTTGTCAACTGTGATGGAGAGGTCTTTGAGCGGGCAGGCCTTCCCCGGGAGTAAGAGCAGTTTTGTCTTGTTGAGCTTTTTTATTTTATTTATTTATTTATTTAACAGGTAAAAATGTATTTGAGGTGAGCTTGAGGTGGTGGGCCGACATCCAAGTTGAGATATCAGACAGGCACGCAGCGATGCGTGTCGCCACCTAGGTGTCAGAAGGGAGGGAAGGAAAAAAGTAGTGTCATCCGCATACCAATGATAGGAGAGACCATGTGAAGATATGACTGAGCTGAGTGACTTGGTGTATAAAGAGAAGAGGAAAGGGCCTAGAACCAAGCCCTGGGACACCAGTAGTGAGAGTATGTGGTGCACACAGATCCTCTTCACGTCACCTGGTAGGAGCGGCCTGCCAGGTAGGATGCAATCCAAGAGTGTGCATAGCCTGAGACGTCCATCACTGAGAGGGTGGAGAGGAGGATCTGATAGTTCACGGTGTCAAAGGCAGCGCATAGATCTAGGAGGATGAGAACAGAGGAGAGAGTCAGCTTTGGCAGTGCGGAGAGCCTCCGTGTAGAGAGTGGTTACTGATAGTAAGGAGTCAGTAATGCTAACTGTTTCAAGTTTACCTTTTTATGAACTGGAGTTCATTGAGTCATGTCAATAATGTATTTATTATTGACATGAGGTACGATACAGACATTAACACATTGAATGATCAAGAATCCAATGCATTGCACCATCATGATTTGGCTTGCAATAATTCAGAATATTTATGAGTTAGGGGTAACTCCTACAAGAAAAAACCTTTTGGCCCAATAACCCTCTTGTCAGAAAGGAATGTTATGACTAGATTATTTACAGTCCCAGTCAAAAGTTAGGACACACCTACTCAGTCAAGGGTTTTTCTTTATTTTTACTATTTTCTACATTACAATAGTGAAGACATCAAAACCTATGAAATAATACATATGGAAACATGTAGTAACCKAAAAAGTCTTAAACAAATCTAAATATATTTGAGATTCTTCAAATAGCCACCCTTTTCCTTGATGACAGCTTTGGACACTCCCGGTACAGTTGAAACCGGGATTCATCCGTGAAGAGCACACTTCTCCAGCGTGCCAGTGGTCATCGACGGCGAGCATTTGCCCACTGAAGTCGGTTCTGACGCCAATCTGCAGTCAGGTCAAGACCCTGGTGAGGACGACGAGCTGATGAGTTTCCTTGAGAAGGTTTTTGACCGTTTGTACAGAAATGTTTCGGTTGTGCAAACCCGCAGTTTCATCAGCTGTCCGGGTGGCTGGTCTCAGACGATCCCACAGGTGAAGAAGCCAGATGTGGAGGTCCTGGGCTGGCGTGGTTACACGTGGTTGTGACGCTGGTTGGACGTACTGCCAAATTCTCTAAAACGACYTTGGTAGAGAAATGAACATTACATTTTATGGCAACTGCTCTGGTGGACATTCCTGCTGTAAGCATGCCAATTGCACACTCCCTCAAAACTTCAGACATATGTGGCATTGTGTTGTGTGACAAAAATGCACATTTTAGAGACCCCTTTCTGGGGTCTTTTTATTTCAGCTCATGAAACATGGGACCATGTTGCATTTGTCTTTTTGTTCAGTATAGTACACTGAGTGTACAAAACATTAAGAACACCTGCACTTCCCATGAGACTGACCAGGTGAAAGCTATGGTRCCTTATTGATGTGACTTGTTAAATCCACTTCAATCAGTGCAGATGAAGGGGAGGAGATGGGTTAAAGAAGGGTTTTTAAGCCTTGAGACAATTGAGACATGGATTGTGTATGTGTGCCATTCAGAGGGTGAATGGGCAAGACCAAATATTTAAGTGCCTTTGAACGGGGTATGGTAGTACGTGTCAGGTGCACCAGTTTGTGTCAAGAACTGCAAAGCTCCTGTGTTTTTCACACTCCAGTTTCCCGTGTGTATCAAGAATGGTTCACAACCCAAAGGAAATCCAGCCAACTCGACACAACTGTGGGAAGCATTGCTTTCGACACCTTGTAGAGTCTTTGCCCTGACGAATTGAGGCTGTTCTGAGTGCAAAGGGGGTGGGGGGGTGCAACTCCATATTAGAAAGGTGTTCTTAATGTTTTGTACACTGTATATTGTCCATTTATTTGATGTCTTTGTTTTCCTTGTGTCTTCCAGTCTTGAGAAATATATTTCTGGTGTCGGTTGTGTTGTTGGCTTGCTCCGCCTTGTTTCCCGTCCTCTGGCACCTCTGGATCTACGCTGGCAGCGCCAACTCCAACTTCTACTACGCCATCACGCTGCTCTTCAATGTGGCACAGGTGAGTGGGCTGGCATAGGCAGCAAAGGGTAAGTTAGCATGGGGACAGGCAACTTCAGTGTATWTTTCAGCTAATCCTAGGGCAGGGATCATTAACTAGATTCAGCCGCAGGCTATTTTTTTTTCTTGAGCGGATGGTCGGAGGGCCGAAGCATAATTACAAATAATTTGTAGACTGCAAATTGACCGCAAGAAGCCCAAACGGATATGTTTGACTAAAACATGATCATTTCAAACCTTGCTTACATTTGTATACAATCACGTGTCTCTCTCTCTTATGTGTGGGAATAGTTGGAAACAAATTTCTTAAATTAAAATATTTCCTGGTGTTTTTAAAGTCTTATGGCCAACAATAAAACTATATMTTTTGCTCAAATCTTTGGGGGCCAAATAAAACCACCCATGGGCCAAATRCGGTGCACGGGCCACCAGTTGGGGACCCTGTCCTTGGGTATGGCCAAGTCTTTTGCCTTGGGATTGAAATGCTAGTAGTATCATATTTAACATTGTTGGTCTTGAGCTAGGGTATGTTAACTGCCACAGCCTGCTATTCCCAAATGACACCCCTGGGGCATCTCACCAAGATCAGTGATACAGTGAGGCTGGCTACGGACCAGAATTTGTCAAGTTTGTATGTAAAAGAGGCTTATGATGTCACCTATAATGAATAGTGGAGCCAGTAAAACAGGTAGACTTATTGGGGGACCTTCCCATTGTTAAGCCCCCAGATAGACATTCTAAATAAACGGCAGCCATTTTGCATTTGACAACCGCAGATACCGTTCCCTTCAGTGTCAGTTAACACTCACAAATCCCTTGTCTGGAGTTGAAATCATGGTAGTACAGAGCGAAGACTTAATTACAGAGGGGACCGGAATGCAGGACTGTTTTTCCTCGGCCATGTCCTTCACTAATTCATCTGCTCTGGAACAGATGATGTAGAAACCAAGGTTTTGGGTTACCTGTCAGAGTATGACTATGATATCACTGTCTAACACTGTTTAATGGAAAGGCCGGTAAAACTGGGTGTAAGACGCTTTGGGATAAAATAGCAAATTTTTGTCCATTGAGACTTTTCTTCCTGGTCTTCTCAGCTAAGGACATAAGCAGGATCCGCAAAGACTGAACAAACACTCTGTTTTAATCTCCGGAGCAGAAAATGGCGATAATGGCATCTTGGGGGGGTCATTCGTAATTTGACGGTGTTGGTTCGAACCAAACAAGGCACTTATTCCGTTCACACAGAGCTCTGGCCATTTGGACTATTATGGAAGGATTCCCAGTCTGCTCAATTATACACTTGAGCGGACTATTTATAAAAACGGACCTGTCAACATATGTTGTTTTCGTAGATGTGAATGGTATTTAGATAAGCGGTGTGAGATTGTGGTGAACRTGCCTGTCAGTTTTGAGAGAAACAATCTTGAGATTAACCTGGTCAGTTTTGCTAGCTGACCGCTTTGGCTGACACACACATTTCCCATTTCTCTGATAGTATGCAGGTTGACTTTGCCTGAGATTACATCATTTCAAAAGGAAGGAGAAGGTCAAACCATTCCACACATGGTTTGGAGATGCTCCCAGACCTTTTTATGTGGCAATGTTTAAAATGTACAGGTTATATAAAGATGTCATATATTATATAGCTTGTAGCTGTGAAATCAGTTTGATGGGAGCACAGTACCTAATAACTGTTGAAATTCAACTAACCACAGATGGATGTTACTTTGTTCCTTCTCAGATCTTGCTGGTGTCGGACTACTTCTATGCGTACCTGCGGCGAGAGCACCACCTGACCCATGGCTTGTACCTGAAGAGGAAAGACGGCGGCGAGGCCACTCTGGTGCTCAAGTAGACGACGACAAACTCTCACACTTGCGCACGCAGGCAGGGATGGGACATGGGTGACAGACCCATACCTGCCTGACAGTGACTCTGAACATTACCCCACCCTTTGTTCTTAATTCTGAGGTCTTACTTTTAAGCAAACATCCACATCCAGCCACCCAACCAACCAACCACCTGCTCCCCCATAGACCAAAGCCTTAGTGTTTCTGAAGTTACTTCTGGTACAGAAATGGATGGAGCAGACATGGAGTTGAAGAGGGTGGGATGAAAGATGGGTTCCATTTTCTCTTTCCATGCTCTGTCGTTCCAGTGAGTAGGCGACAAATCTTGTTGTGGRGGGTAGGTGATGGTGTTGCTTGTCCTTTTCTTTTGCTTAATTTGGTAAAGTTTTTTTTTTTTTTTATGCTTTTGGTAATTGCTGTCACTCATTGAAAACAAGCAGATGACTTGAGCAGATGTGAGCCTTGGAGTACTTGGGAGCACACAGGAACCAGACAGTTCTGCATTTAGGCTGTTTACCAGCAGAGGGCGTCGCTTGAACATGAAAACCACAGGGGCTTGTCAGTCAATCTAGTCTTTACTGGAAGAAACAGCCTCRACATTTGGGTCYTGTTCATTAGGGCYCGCAACTGAAAATTTGTAAAAAATATAATAATAAAAAAATTGCATTTCTTATTGTCCAAGTAGTTCACCTCTGTTCCAGTATGTTGTCTTCTGTTTAGTGCCTAATGAACAAAACCCMTTATTTTGTGTTTTACTAATACACTTAACACTTTGTCCTACAATAACTGTGTACAAAATGTTGCTAAGTTGGTACTCTTCTCTCAATGGATATCTGATGGGCCTAACTACTGCATTGTCACTATTTGCAATACTATAGGAAAAAGATATCGGGATAAGACACCTGTTTACTGGAGTGTCTTATCTGAGAGAAATGTAGTCTGATAACCCTGTACCCAGTGAAAATTAGATATGATCTGGATTCCTCACTATCTGAACTCTCGTGATGCACTCTGCTTGTTGAATGTGATCCAGCATGAATGTTCATGTATGCCATTTTTATGTGTACATATACAGTATTTATTTGACAGCACTAATTTTGTTCATTTTTTTTTCTTCTGTAATTTTCTAAATGGAGGAGTACTTTAGTTGTTTTGATATGTTTCTGTATTTTTTCTTCGTGATATTAAAGACCAGGGTGATTTTAAAACGGATCATGTTCTATTTGCTGAATGTTGACTACATTACAGGTTTTGAGTTTTGTTGTTTGGAAGCATACAGGTAGATATGTACAGCACACTGGAAACCTATTCCAGTTCTGGAGTAGCCTACTGGATCGCTCATTTTAATCCATAGCAGTAGATGTAGCCTTATGACTTCAGCTGGTCAATTTAAGAGCCGACCTTCTGGCCAATCATTATCCCCTGCAGGCCCTCCCTTCAGAAATGTTCCAGACCCTCTGTTCTTTTATGGTTAAATCCAAATCACCCCTTTCCCTTGGCTCTCCATTTGCGCTTTCACGCTCACCTGCGCCATTTGCACAAGTGTCCCAAAGCTGAGGGAGTGAAAATCCTCAAGGGTGTAGGGGCTAATTAGACCATCAGCCACTTCGACCAAGCCAGCAAGGCTGCAGGCTTCAGAGCGAAGGGATATCCCGAATTTGCACAATTTCTTTCAAAATAATGGAGATGCGTGCCTAATTATATTCTACATGCATTTGTGTTATGAATAATGACTAAATGTGTACWTTTGACTTAGAATTCTAACTAAACAGAATACTACTATGTTACTGTATGGATGTATGAATCTTATAATCATAATGCTGAATATAATGAGTGAAATTGTAATCAAGAATTGGAACAAGGAATGTCTGTTCCTTGTTAGAAAGAATGGAGTTATCAGACAGGCTGGAATGTGTTCCTTACAGGAAATTCTGTCTCTACCCAGGGAGGGGAGAGACCTTGGGCTGGTTGTAGATTGTTTAACAGGTGGCAGACAATGTGAGGAGGCTGTGAACTGTATTGCCACTGTATCCGAGAGGAGGAAGGACATTTTAAAACCTATGACGTCATTATTATTATATAACCTGATGTAAATTGTACTATGATCAGATCTTCTTCACCGTSGACTGCAGTTTGCCTGGGAATCCCCAGGATTCCGGGGAAAGAAATGTAGGAAAGAAATGTATTCATTTTATTTCAGTGTCATACACCATTTGGTTCCCAGGCCATATGGGCTTAGAAGACACTATTGACAACATACACTGCTCAAAAAAATAAAGGGAACACTTGAACACAATGTAACTCCAAGTCGATCACACTTCTGTGAAATCAAACTGTCCACTTAGGACGCAACACTGATTGACAATAAATTTCACATGCTGTTGTGCAAATGGAATAGACGACAGATGGAAATTATAGGCAATTAGCAAGACACCCCCAATAAAGGAGTGCTCAATTGGATTCAGGTCTGGGGAACGGGCGGGCCAGTCCATAGCATCAATGCCTTCCTCTTGCAGGAACTGCTGACACACTCCAGCCACATGAGGTCTAGCATTGTCTTGCATTAGGAGGAACCCAGGGCCAACCGCACCAGCATATGGTCTCACAAGGGGTCTGAGGATCTCATCTCGGTACCTAATGGCAGTCAGGCTACCTCTGGCGAGCACATGGAGGGCTGTGCGGGCCCCCCCCAAAAAATGCCACCCCACACCATGACTGACCCACCGCCAAACCGGTCATGCTGGAGGATGTTGCAGGCAGCAGAACGTTCTCCACGGCGTCTCCAGACTCTGTCACGTCTGTCACATGTGCTCATGTGCTCAGTGTGAACCTGCTTTCATCTGTGAAGAGCACAGGGCCACAGTGGCGAATTTGCCAATCTTGGTGTTCTCTGGCAAATGCCAAACGTCCTGCACGGTGTTGGGCTGTAAGCACAACCCCCACCTGTGGACGTCGGGCCCTCATACCACCCTCATGGATTCTGTTTCTGACCATTTGAGCAGACACATGCACATTTGTGGCCTGCTGGAGGTCATTTTGCAGGGCTCTGGCAGTACTCCTCCTTGCTGCGTTGTTGCCCTCCTACGGCCTCCTCCACGTCTCCTGATGTATTGGCCTGTCTCCTGGTAGCGCCTCCATGCTCTGGACACTACGCTGACAGACACAGCAAACCTTCTTGCCACAGCTCGCATTGATGTGTCATCCTGGATGAGCTGTACTACCTGAGCCACTTGTGTGGGTTGTAGACTCCGTCTCATGCTACCACTAGAGTGAAAGCACCGCCAGCATTCAAAAGTGACCAAAACATCAGCCAGGAAGCATAGGAACTGAGAAGTGGTGTGTGGTCACCACCTGCAGAACCACTCCTTTATGTGTCTTGCTAATTGCCTATAATTTCCACCTGTTGTCTATTCCATTTGCACAACAGCATGTGAAATTTATTGTCAATCAGTGTTGCTTCCTAAGTGGACAGTTTGATTTCACAGAAGTGTGATTGACTTGGAGTTACATTGTGTTGTTTAAGTGTTCCCTTTATTTTTTTGAGCAGTGTATAATCACCCAACTGGAAATTTACAGTGTACAGTACATGCACTTCACATACCACTTGGTGGCCACCTCAAGCTTGAAACATGGCCATGATATTACTCCACAGGTGTACAAAAAGAGTATTGAAAGCCTAGAATGTTCTTTTGAATTATTTGTTGTAAAGTTGTGGAGGCCATATATTAACAGACACCTTAAGAGACTATTAATATGTCAACCAGAAAGAGTTTAAACCAGAAAAATAGTTGCGAAACTAGATCACAAATACATTAAAAGCAGCGCAACATTGATGGTCTTTTTCAAGACATCCCTATGAGTCTGTCATGCAAGAATACAATGTAGATGGTTTGCTATGGTTCCTTAGCACTTGCTAAACGAGGCAGTAAGACCAATGATCCATCAGTCTTTTCCATGCCAGAGGTTTGTGTCTTTTTAAACCTTTAATCATTTTAATGACTTTTTAAAAGTAAATGTAAATCAAATGGTCTTTCTTCATTCATTCATGGTCTCAGTGCAAACATTTTGAAATCAGCAGAACACTGACAGATCAATAGAAAAAAGACGAGATGCAGTATTTTCAGAGAATCGAATAGTTTATATTTGTCAAAATTTGCTGTAAATCGCTCCTCCCCACTCTTACTTAATTCTGAGAGGTTGTGGATCGTTTGTTTCTTTTATGACAATTGCCATCCAAACAGTTATCATCATCATTATCATGTGGGCAGCAAGAATGGACAGTTTGATGCAGGTGGCTATAAGGTTTTTATAATGTACTTGTGTGTTCTTTTCCATGTTGATATACAGAATTTGTATCGTTTGTATTACACTGTTTTAACCAACCTGTTTTTTCTGGTTTCTATGCCCCTAGTGGCTTTGCACAAATGTAATTTGCAGTGTGTGCCACCAGATGGCAGTATATTCTAACCATTCAGTTAGCAACAGGTTTGCATACCATGTGGAATGCAGTCCCACTGATGGTATTAATACACCGAACCAAAAAGTAAACACAACATGTAAAGTGTTTATCCCAGAAAGATCCCAGAAATGTTCCATACGCACTAAAAGCTAATTTCTCTAAAATTTTACGCACAAATTTGTTTACATCCCTGTTAGTGAGCATTTCTCCTTTTCCAAGATAATCCATCCACCTGACAGGTGTGAAATATCAAGAAACTGATTAAACAGCATGATCATTACACAGGTACACCTTGTGCTGGGGACGGTAAAAGGCCACTCTAAAATGTACAGTTTTGTCACACAACACAATTCCACAGATGTCTCAAGTTTTGAGGGAGCGTGCAATTGGCATGCTCTGTTGCCAGAGAATTGAATGTTCTTGTTCAATGTTCATTTCTCTACAATAAGCCACCTCCAGAGAATTTGGRAGTACGTCCAACAGGCCTCACAACCTCAGACCACGTGTAACCACGCCAGCCCAGGACCTCCACATCCAGCTTCTTCACCTGTGGGATCGTCTGAGACCACCCACCCGGACAGCTGATGAAACTGTGGCTTTGCACAACCAAAGAATCTCTGCACAAACTGTCAGAAACCATTTCAGGGAAACTCATATTCGTGCTCATCATCCTCACCTGGGTCTTGACCTGACTGCAGTTCGGTGTCGTAACCAACTTCAGTGGGCAAATGCTCACCTTCGATGGTCACTGGCATGCTGGAGATGTGTGCTCATCACGGATTAATCCCGGTTTCAACTGTACCGAGGAGATGGCGTGCATGGCGTTGTGTGGGTGAGCGGTTTGTTGATGTCAACGTTGTGAACAGAGTGCCCCATAGTGGCGGGGGTTATGGTATAGGCAGGCATAAGCTACGGAAAATGAACACAATTGCATTTTATTAATGGCAATTTGAATGCATAGAGATACCGTGACGAGGTCATTATTGTGCCACTCATCCCCCGCCATCACCTCATGTTTCAGCATGATAATGCACAGTCCCATGTTGCAAGGATCTGTACACAATGTCCCAGTCCTTCTATGCTTATATTTTTGTTCAGTGTATAGTATAATGTAAACAGTATGGGAACTACTTAGAGGCTATTTCATACCCCAGAAACCCAGCTGTGTTAATGTTTCTGGGTAATTCAGTACATTTTTCTCCCCAATTGGTAGTTACGATCTTGTCTCATCGCAGCAACTCCCAAACGGGCTCAGGAGAGGCGAAGGTCGAGACATGTGTCCTCCGAAACATTACCCGTCAAGCCATGATGCTTCTTAACACACTGCTCACTTTACCCAGAAGCAAGCCGCACCAATGTGTCGGAGGAAACACTGCTCGACTGATGACCGAAATCWGCTTGCAGGCGTCCGCCACAAGAAGTTGCTAGAGGCCAATTGTGCTATGGGACTCCCGGTCACAGCCGGGATGAACCCCAGGCTGCGCCACTCAGGAGGCGGCCATCTGTTCCATTTCTAATAGCCATTAGGAGGCCACAGTTTTCACACAGTTATTTCACTGATGCCCTTCCCAGACAACACGGTGGGTTCGGGGCTATTCAGTTTGAGACTCGTGGGACATCGTCTCAGACTCGGGTGGCTTCATATGGCCCAAGCTCTTCCKGAGTCCAGCATAATCATATTACTCTGGGTCCACCTAATGGTACTCAGGCCGAGTCCACTTCATCATATCTGGGCTGATTTACTTTTTCAGAAGTAAGGCTATATTCAGCAGTTGGTGGAAGAATGAAAAAACGAATTAAGGTAATAATTTCACCTCGAATTTGCTAGATCATTTGCAAGCAAAAATCCTACCTCTTATGGTATTAGATGGAGAAGGATCCTAAAGAATCTATGCTATAAATTAATTCGATTTTACTACAGATTTTTTGGGGGGGAACCCCACACTAATTCTATTAATTTCTGTCATTCGGCCAATCCTGGCTTAATATAATGGCATTAGCGATTTTTAGGCATATGTTGCTGGCCATGTTAATTATAGGACAACTTGGGATACATGATCCATGACTGACAGCACATCTCAGTGTCATAGGCTACAGCCTATTTTTCTATGGTAGACCTATCTGTAAACGGTGGTACAGCCTAATGTAATTTTCTGGACCTTGTAAACAGTCGAGAATAAACCCATAACTGATCCAAATAGTTGTATAATCAGGGCTTTATTTCGGCATGAAACACAAAAGTACGTTTGAACGGTTATTCAAATTAACCTAAATCACTGCAGTTTACAGCTTAGACAATAATTGTGTACTACCAATAATTAATTCCTCATTGCAGTGTGTTGTTGTAGTCTAGGAGGTAGAATAATTGTATTTGACAATCTGCTACTTAGGCTGAAGGAGTGATGCAGCCTACAACCATGCATGTTAAATTATTGCAATAGCTTATTAAAATAGCAAAATAAATAACGACCATAAAAGTCAATGMAAAAAATAATGGCGCTCAAAACGTTGTGACTGTGGGTTTGATTCCCGGGACCACAAARGGAAAATTAATGCATGCATACTGTTGCTTTGGATAAAAGCATCTGCTTAATGTTCAATTTATTATTTTTGCACACCTCATATTTGTGAGACATTGAACATTTTCCTGCATGGAACTTTTGACTGTAGTACATTCTGAGAAGACTGAAGAAAATAAAACTGCTTAACTCAACTGGGTAAGTTATGAATTTTATCACCAACTGTGTAACTTTGAGAAAAGTGAACCTGAAAATAAGACCTCACATCACCAACTAAACAATCACTCTATTGCGGAAATTGCCTTATCAGTTGTTAGTTGAATATTACATTTTACAATTGAGGTATAGACATGTACAGTTGAAGTCGTAAGTTTACATACACCTTAGCCAAATAAATGTAAACTCAGTTTTCACAATTCCTGACATTTAATCCAAGTAAAAATTCCCTGTCTTAGGTCAGTTAGGATCACCACTTTATTTTAAGAATGTGAAATGTCAGAATAATAGTAGAGAGAATGATTTATTTCAGCTTTTATTTCTTTCATCACATTCCCAGTGGGTCAGAAGTTTACATACACTCAATTAGTATTTGGTAGCATTGCCTTTAAATTGTTTAACTTGGGTCAAACGTTTCAGGTAGCCTTCCACACGCTTCCCACAATAAGTTGGGTGAATGTTGGCCCATTCCTCCTGACAGAGCTGGTGTAACTGAGTCAGGTTTGTAGGCCTCCTTGCTCACACACGCTTTTTCAGTTCTGCCCACAAATTTTGCGACCAAGCTTTAACTTCCTGACTGATGTCTTGAGATGTTGCTTCAATATATCCACATATTTGTCCTCCTCATGATGCCATCTATTTTGTGAAGTGCACCAGTCCCTCCTGCAGCAAAGCACCCCCACAACATGATGCTGCCACCCCCGTCCTTCATGGTTGGGATGGTGTTCTTCGGCTTGCAAGTGTCCCCCTTTTTCCTCCAAACATAATGATGGTCATTATGGCCAAACAGTTCTATTTCTGTTTTATCAGACCACAGGACATTTCTCCAAAAAGTACYATCTTTGTTCCCATGTGCAGTTGCAAACTGTAGTCTGGCTTTTTTATGGCGGTTTTGGAGCAGTGGCTTCTTCCTTGCTGAGGGGCCATTCAGGGTATGTCGATATAGGACTCGTTTTACTGTGGATATAGATACTTTTGCACCTGTTTCCTCCAGCATCTGCACAAGGTCCTTTGCTGTAGTTCTGGGATTGATTTGCACTTTTCGCACCAAAGTACGTTCATCTCTAGGAGACAGAACGCGTCTTCTTCCTGAGCGGTATGATGGCTGTGTGGTCCCATGGTGTTTATACTTGCATACTATTGTTTGTACAGATGAACGTGGTACCTTCAGGCATTTGGAAATTGCTCCCAAGGATGAACCAGACTTGTGGAGATTTACAAATATTTTTCTGAGGTCTTGGTTGATTTCTTTTGATTTTCCCATGATGTCAAGCAAAGAGACAGAGTTTGAAGGTCAGCCTTGAAATACATCCACAGGTTCACCTCCAATTGACTCAAATTATGTCAATTAACCTATAAGAAGCTTCTAAAGCCATGACAAACAATTGTTGGAAAAATACTTGTGTCATGCACAAAGTAGATGTCCTAACCGACTTGCCAAAACTCTAGTTTGTTAACAAGAAATTTGTGGAGTGGTTGAAAAACAAGTTTTAATGACTCCAACCTAAGTGTATGTAAACTTCCGACTTCAACTGTATAACGCCTCATATACTATTTCCTGTCTGTTTTACAAATCTGTGATTGTAATTTTCAACATAACAAATGGCAGCATACATGTATCTTCAATTGCCAACATCAATGCTTGCTGAAGTATCCTTAAAACCTCTACAGGATCAGTGTCGTCACCGCGGGAAGGTTGAGCTAACGTGCGCTAATGTGATTAGCATAGCATTGTAAATAACAAGAACATTTCCCAGGACATAGGCATATCTGATATGGGCATAAAGCTTAAATTATTGTTAATCTAACTGAACTGTCCAATTTCCAGTAGCTATTACAGTAAAATAATAACATGCTATTGTTTGAAGAGAGTGCACAGTTATGTACTTGAAAATGTATCAATAAACCATTTAGGCACATTTGGGCAGACTTGATACAACATTCTGAACAGTAATGCAATGGTTCATTGGATCAGTTAAAAACTTTGCACATACACTGCTGCCATATAGTGGCCAAAATCGAAATTGTGCCTAAACTGGAATAATACGTTGTGGCCTTTCTCTTGCATTTTTTCACGTATGTCTTTTTCTTTATATTATCTTTTACCAGATCTAATGTGTTATATTCTCCTACATTCATTTAACATTTCCACAAACTGCAAAGTGTTTCCGTTCAAATGTTATCAAAAATATACATATCCTTGCTTCAGGTCCTGAGCTACAGGCAGATTTGGGGATGTCATTTTAGGCGAAAAAATTGAAAAAAAGGGTCCGATCCTTAAGGAGCTAGCATTACCTCTAAATGAACCAAAAACACATAATCCAGCAGCGGTGGCCTCTGCTGCTCGAGCCGTCTGCCTTGCAGCTCGAGCCTGCCTCGGCGCCTGACTTTCCAACGGTCAGCCAGAGAAAATACCAAAAAGTTAAAAATATGTAATTGTAGCTAGTATAACGTTATTTGTAGTAGAGTATTTCATCGCAGTCGCTAATTAATTTCTGGACTGGTCATGGTTGTTGTCAAAGTTTCTCTGTTAACGTCAGCTAATGTTAATGTTAGCTAGTTAGCTACTGTATCTTAGGTACAGTAACTTTTAGAGCAGAGGTGACATTAGCTAGTTAGCTAAGTCAATATGTTTAGGTTCTGGACTATGTGATATTAGGTAGCTAATTGAGCTAGCTAGTGTTTCTGTTTGTAAAACATCGGTAGTCTAGCTAAGACTAGACAAGAAAGKACGCGGTTGACATAGCTAGCTAGCTAGCTAACATGTCCAGTGACCCTTCGTGTACACGAGCACATGGTGCCGCATGATGTAACACCGCTTTCCATTAATTTTCAATGGAAGGAAACCGGTGAGAAGCGGAGTGGGTGGGGGACCGCTGGGCGGAGCAAACCTGGTGTGGGAGGCGGTCTAAAAGTACATTTCCCAACTTTATGCAAATCACCAGCCTCGACTGCTGGGCAATGACCAATCATATCGTGGTTCCCATGATGAATTTGACGGTATGTGACACAAGGCTGGAGACTTTCTTCAACATAGATGGCTTACAAAAATATTAGGAATGAAGCAAATGTAAGTGATTATAACGTCATAACAAATCATGCAAAAAATGTACAGTTGAGTGGAACATGTTACTTAATGTAGAGACAAACGATTATGCATATTTTTTGGTCATAAAATCACTATTTAGCAAGCTAGCTAACTAGCGAACATTAGACAGCTAACGTAAACTCACTCACTTTTGTACATTGCGCTGGTCCTTACAATTMACCTTATTTTAGCGCCCAAAAAACGTAATACTTCCAGATCAACTGTAATATCAATACCAATGTAAAGCACAATTTCTCCCCTTTCCATCAAAATCAATGACCAGACCTTCATGATGCCCATGTCTGCATGATTCAAGAAGGCAATGAGCTCTGTCGGGTCTTTTAAAAAATGGCGGGTGGGGAAGCGAAACCTATTGCGTGATAGTGAGAAGGAGAGATGTCGTGTGGGGAAACGGCTTTCACTCGATCTGTCCAACTTATCACCTTATGACCTCTAAAATGTAAATAAAACACTATAAAGAGTTTATATAATGTGTCATTGCATARCTATTTGAAGGTTTGTGTCGAATTTGAATCGGGTTTTTAGGGCGGTGCTAAAGTGATCTTCAGAAGTAAACAGCTGCTTTTGAGAGTCATGATAGCTTGCAGTGATGACGCAAACAAATGACTAGGTATCCCCCCTTACCCTGTCCGTTTCTTGTTTCTAAACGGTGAGAGAAGTGCTACACCTGGTGGAGAGAGGCTGTAAGACAGAATTAGTTGCTTTATGCGTGCTGTACGTTACGCCYTGACACGTCACGACGTAACGTACAGCGTCGGAGGGGTCCGTTTTTTTTCTACTTTTCTCCAATACTATAGAGCCATTACCATGTAAATCAATGCTTGATTAGAAACGTAGTTCACACCCCAGATTTTGAWGTCAACACAGTCACTTCAGTCCCATTKGTTTTCTTTGCAGCCTCGTTTGAATGTTYCGGTTYCGCACATTTGTACGGAATGGGGTTAGTGTACGTTAGCTGGCTGGCCGTTGTGACATGAGTATGAAATTGTAATTCTGGTTGTATAATGTTTTAGAGACTCCTGAAACAACCAGCAAKCCAGGCTTTCGTCTTGTGAAAGAGTGMATGTAAAGAATCTACCTAGCTATAGCATTTACTGCAAATTGAATGTACAATTTTGTAAGCTTGCCTTGCTGATATTTGCCATYCAAAGCAGCTGAAGTAACGTAGCTTGCTAACTATRTATTTGCTTATTGTGCAGTGGAGGAGACATATCTGTATGACTATGGATGTGTAGCTAGCTATGTAGCCAATCTGTGTATGGACCTTAAAACGTTTGGTATAAATATTAGTTCAGAATCTAGCTATGAACCCCACCTATCATAGCCGGTTGTATCAACTTCAAAACAGTCTCAATGACATTAATGAAGCCTATGGATTGAGTAGAAAAATATATAACTTTGTACTAAGGATGCAAGTCGTATATACATGTAGTTATTACCATGCATGAGATCCCCACATTGTAGCCTGTATATTTAATATATTCACTGATCATGTARTCTACCTTGGCAAATAAAGGTGTAGTTCAGGTATGAATGTCTGAGAGACATTTTCCGATGCGGGAGGGGTTCACCGACAGGGGAAAGGGATAAAGTGAACATGCACAGACACACAAGGGCAAACAATATAGCGTAGTTATAGAAATAATGAAGTGTCTTACTATTCRCCATYGTTGGTCCTCTTATTCTTTGAAGGTGAAAGGAGCCACAGTAATATACCTGAGCCTGCTTACTGCACAACACAATCCATCAATCAGATTGATACACGAGTGTGTATGTGTGGGTTATAGGGTGTCTAATTGTRCTACATTTGTTCAATATGGGTGACTCTTAAAAGAGCCTGTTTTGTTTTTGTACAGACATCACACCCTTACCTAAACAACACCCTCATCTGAGAAGTAGAAATTAAAGAGAGAGAGAAACTGGGAATTGAATAACTGCAGTTGACATAGCTAAGTAAATGGAAGAATAATCATGTTTTTAGGGCCTTCCTCTGACACCGCCTGGTATAGAGGTCCTGGATGGCAGGAAGCTTGGCCCCAGTGATGTACTGGGCCATACGCACTACCCTCTGTAGTGTCTTG
>NC_036851.1:3414866-3422107 GCF_002910315.2 Salvelinus sp. IW2-2015 | reverse complement strand
CGTATATACATGTAGTTATTACCAATGCATGAGATCCCCACATTGTAGCCTGTATATTTAATATATTCACTGATCATGTATCTACCTTGGCAAAAAAGGTGTAGTTCAGGTATGAATGTCTGAGAGACATTTTCCGATGCGGGAGGTTCACCGACAGGGAAAGGGATAAAGTGAACATGCACAGACACACAAGGGCAAACAATATAGCGTAGTTATAGAAATAATGAAGTGTCTTACTATTCTCCATGTTGGTCCTCTTATTCTTTGAAGGTGAAAGGAGCCACAGTAAAATACCTGAGCCTGCTTACTGCACAACACAATCCATCAATCAGATTGATACACGAGTGTGTATGTGTGGGTTATAGGTGTCTAATTGTTCCTACATTTGTTCAATATGGGTGACTCTTAAAAGAGCCTGTTTTGTTTTTGTACAGACATCACACCCTTACCTAAACACACCCTCATCTGAGAAGTAGAAATTAAAGAGAGAGAAAACTGGGAATTGAATAACTGCAGTTGACATACTAACAGTAGGGAGAACAAAGTATTGTGATACACTGCCGATTTTGCAGGCTTTTCCTCTTACCAAAGCATGTTAGAGGTCTGTCATTTTTATCATAGGGTACACTTCAACTGTGAGAGACGGGAATCTAAACAAAAAAGTCCCAAAAATCACATTGTATGAATTTTTAAGTAATTAATTTGCATTTTTATTGCACATGAACATAAGATTTGAATCACCTACCAACCAGTTAAGAAATTCCGGCTCTCACAGAACCTGTAGGAGTTTTTCTTTAAGAAGCCCTCCTGCTTCTCCATCATTACCTGTATTAACGCCACCTGTTTGAACTCTTACCTGTATATAAAAGACACCTGTCCACACCACACTCAATCAAACAGACTCCAACCTCGCCACAATGGCCAAGACCAGAGAGCTGCTGTAAGGACATCAGGGATAAATTGTAGACCTGTACAAAGGCTCGGATGGCTACAGGCATAGCAAGCAGCTTGATGAGAAGGCAAACCAACTGTGGCACAATTATTAGAATGGAAAGAAAGTTCAAAGATGACGGTCAATCACCCTCGGTCTGGGGCGCCATGCAAGATCTCACGTCGTGGCGCATCAATGATCATGAGGAATGTGTAGGGATCAGCCCAGAACTTACACGGAGCAGGACACTGGTGCTATTTATATGACCTTGCAAGATGAGCTAAGGAAACTCAACAGTCTCAAAGGAAAACCACTTTGAGTAACACACTACGCGTCATGGAATTAAAACGGCCAGCGCACGCAAGCAGTCCCCCTGCTCAGAAGCCAGCGCATTGTCCAGGCCCGTCTGAAGCTTGACCAGAGATGGACCATCTGAATGATCCAGAGGAGAATGGAGGAAAGAAGGTCATGTGGTAGAGATCTTCTGATGGATACAAAAAATAGAGCTTTTTTGCTACTAACTTCACGTCGCCGGGTTTTGGAGAATAGAAGGGATGAGCTACACAACCCAAGAACACATCCCAACCGTGAAAGCATGAGGTGGCAACCAAGCATTCTTTGGGGATGCTTTTCTGAAAGGAGACAGGACGACTGCACCGGTATTGCAGGGAGGATGGAAGGCCATTAGTTATCGCGAGATCTACACCCAACAACTCCTTCCCTCAGTGAAGAGCATTGAAGATGGGTCTAGGCTGGGTCTTCCAGCAATATGCAACGACCCGAAACACACCGCAGGCAACTAAGAGTGGCTCCGTTAAAAAGGAGCATCTTCAAGGTCCTGGAGTGGACCTACACAGGTCTCCAACCTGAACCCAATAGGAAAATCTTTTGGAAGGGAGCCGAAAGTCCGTTATTGCCCACACAGCCCCGAAACCTAAGATCCTGGAGAAGGTCTGTATGAGAGAAGTGGAGCGCAAAATCCCTGGCACTCAGTGTGGCAAACGCTGGGCGTCAAGAACTACAGGAAACGTATGATCTCTGTAATGGGCCAAACGAAGTTTCTTACCAAGATAATTAAAGTTCTGCTTTTCTGATGCTTATCAAATAGCTTAGTCATGCAATAAAATTCAAATGTAATTACTTTAAAAAACTCAATACAATGTGAATTTACAGACCTCTACATGCTGTGTAAGTAGGAAAACCCTGCAAAATCATCAGTTGCTATCAAATACTTGTTCTCCCCACTGTAAGTAAATGTGAAGAAGAAATAATCATGATTTTTAGGGCCTATCCTACTGAACACCGCTCTTATAGAGGATCCTGCATGATAGCAGGAAGCTTGGCCTCCCAGTGATTACTGGCCAACGCAACTACCCTCTGTAGTTGTCTTGCGGTCAGAGGAACTGAGAAGTTGCCCTATAGCACGAGGCGAGTGAGCCAATCAGGGTCAGAATGCTTCTCGATGGTGCAGCCTTAGAATGCAGCTGTAGAACCTTTTGAGGATCTGAGGACCCATGCCAAATATTTTCATTCTCCTGAGGGGGAATAGGTTTTGTCATGCGTTCTTCACGACTGTCTTGGTGTGCTTGGACCATGTTACTTTGTTGATGATGTGGACATCAAGGAACTTGAAGCTCTCAKCCTGCTCCTCTACAGCCCCATCGATGAGAATGGAGGCATGCTATGTCCTCCTTTTCCTGTAGTCCACAATCATCTCCTTTGTCTTGATAACGTTGAGGGYGAGGTTGTTGTCCTGGCACCACACGGCKAGGTCTCTGACCTCCTCCTTGTAGGCTGTCTCGTTGGTGTCGGCGATCAGGCCTACCACTGTTGTGTCATCGGCAAACTTAATGATTCTGTTAAAGGTCCCCAAAGCACACACATCCCTGGGTTGCTCCTTCATCTGACCACTTTCTTATTGACCGAGTCACTGGTGCTTCCTGCTTTAGTTTTTCCTTGTAAGCAGGAATCAGGAGATCAGAATTATGGTCAGATTTGCCAAATGGAGGACGAGGGAGAGCTTAGTACGTGTCTCTGTGTGTGGAGTTAAGGTGGTCTAAAGTTGTTTCCCCGCTGGTTGCACTTTTAACATGCTGGTAGAAATGAGGTAAAATGGATTTAAGTTTCTCTGCGTTAAAGTCCCCGGCCACTAGGAGCGCCGCCTCTGGATGYGTGGTTTCCTGTTCGCTTATGGCCGTATACAGCTCATTGAGTGCGGTCTTAGTGTCAGCATCYGTTTGTGGTGCTAAATAGACAGCTACGAAGAATATAGAAGAAAACTCTCTTGGTAAATAGTGTGGTCTACAGCTTTTTTTTCACCTTCATTTAACCAGGTAGGCTAGTTGAGAACAAGTTCTCATTTGCAACTGCGACCTGGCCAAGATAAAGCATAGCAATTTGACACATACAACAACACAGAGTTACACATGGAATAAACAAAACATACAGTCAATAATAGAGTAAAAAAATAAGTCTATATACAATGTGAGCAAATGAGGTGAGATAAGGGAGGTAAAGGCAAAAAAAAGGCCATGGTGGCGAGGTAAATACAATATAGCAAGTAAACACTGGAATGGTAGATTTGCAGTGGAAGAATGTGCAAAGTAGAAATAGAAATAATGGGGTGCAAAGGAGCAAAATAAATAAATATTAAATAACAGTAGGAAAGTGTAGTTGTTTAGGCTCTGTAAAGATGTAGAATGGCGGAGGGCTAATGAGGTATACAAGGTAAAGCAGCCTAACATAGAATCTTCTGCTCATTCACTAGCAGGCTGCCTGTGACAGCGTCCGAGTCTCCAGGGTTGTAAGTGATGAACGAGCTAGTGAGGTGGGAGATCTCAAGTACACCCGTTTTCTCCCAGCGTTGTTACGCCACGAGAAATTGTTATTCACAATCAGATCGTCGCACGTTTCGTTCCAGGTCATGGCAAGTCAGGAGACCACGTGGAGAGGCACGAAACCAGGGAAAAGACGATCCACCCACACACATCATTCAAGTGTTGTGCCGGAATGACTACTAGAAACGGCTTATGGGGTAGACCGTGAAGAAATACCTGCTGGAAGCACGGGAAGACTTGAGTAGAATAAAACCCTGTAGCCAAGTGGGGGATTTGGCATGATCAGAGGAATGAAGCCGCTTAATATGCGGGGCCAACCAACGATCAAACAAGACGAGACAGGATACACAGGGTCGACAAATGGTGAGTTATAGGTGTAGCGAGAAGGTAGCGGGTCATATGGCTTCCTGGGCCGGACGAGATAGTATCACGGAAGCCTAGTGAAAGAACTGCAATTTCCCCAGTTTGTCTGCCACAGATAAGAGTGGTGTGTGACGGGATTTATAAGGTGCATTGCACAGGGATAATCAAACCCCTCTGACTCTCGAACAATGTGAATCTTACAAAACAAGGAGAGTAGAGGAAGTATGATTCCAGTTTTTACTGGAAAGAAGTTCTACTTAGGAGATAGGTAGTAGCAGCATGAGTGAAGATGCTTGTGTGACAACGAATATGGAAAAAGCCGATTCTAGATTTAATTATATCATACGGCAGTGGGGAGGAGAGAATGCCGCCTTAATTGTGAGTCCTTGGAAGGAGAGGACCCGTATTTTTCCAGTCAATAACCCAGTGGAACCCACCAGTCTAAGCGTATTGTGGGTAGTTTGTCCCCACAGGTGCCCCGGGCAGCCGGGATCCGGACTTGAATAGCAATGAACATGCGCACCTGCTAGGTTTTGTTCCTCTTGTGGCAGGGTCTTCAGGAAGAGCATGTTCAGGGACAACCAGTAGTGACTGACGTCAGCCGTGGATAGTTCGGAGCCTGATATGGCCTAAGACATCCACATATTATTGAGTATGGATCCGATCTACCTACTCTTTAACGCGTCAAATCAATTCTTACATATTGTTAACGGGCATCTAGTCCCTGTAATGACTGAAGCCTTCCGTAAGGAACCAAATATTATACCGATCAGTGAGTGAGCTCACCAAATGTCTGTACGCCCCTAGAGCGATTGAAGCAATAGTTATTGTACTCCATTTGAGCACAGGCAGCCCGTCGCGCGCACTTTCTACTCGAGACTCTCCATATGGCATCAAAGGTAAAGAATTTCCTTTTTTGGTGGTTATTAGTATGACCTTTGGGAGCCATTGTTCCCGTACTTGGCGTATGCGGGTTCCACTCCTGAGACCTACCAAAAGAACAAAAAAAACTGCCCATCCTTCTGCAGGACTTTGCCTTCTTCCCAAAATTCAAACGGGACAAACCCAAGAAGGTCCTGACGGGGCACCGGCCGGCCCGATCGCACCGGGATGGGCACGCATTTCAACGTACCCAACGAAAAGAAGGCTTGACACAACGAATGTTCTTCTCTGGTCACGACGTATTTGATGTCCTACCACAAAGCCAGTCCAGATTGCAGATTTCTCTAAAGTAAACTTGTTTTTGATTAAGTTAATTATTAGACGCTAGTGACAACTGGCACAACATACTAGCTTTCGAAAGTTGAAGAGAATATTTATCCAAAAAGGTCCTTCCCTACCACAAAAGGCATTGATTTGGGTGTTAAACATAGGCTAAAAAAGCAAGTGATGGACACGTTATGTGCCTGAGGTACTATTTAGGTGTGGGGCCTGGAAACACTTTTTCGGCTCTTAACCTCGAACCCAACTCCCTTTCAAACGGTGGGACTTTTTTATATTGAACGGTGAGTTTACCAGTGGAAAAGAAAAGAAAAAACTTCCCTACCTTCAACAACTCAGAAGCCGGCAGGGACCACACACCATATTGGATTGGCCTGTAAGTTACCATGCTGTTCATCACTTTTGAACGGGGCGCGGCATTCACAAAGCACAAAGTCCACTCTGTTATAATTTTTACTTACGGCCCCTTTGTGAGATTTACATATTTAGCCTTATCGAGAAAAAAACAGTCTGACTATGGGTTTTGCTCTACGCGACCACAAAGGCCTCTGAGGCGAATAACCATTTGGCGAAAAGACAGTGGGCCCGTACGATGCGCACTCATAAAGGGCCGTCGCTGATGATTCCATCATGGACTTGTGCACTCTTTTACGAAGCCAGAGAAATGCCGGTCTGTTTTTCTCAAGCCCAAATCGTTTCTCAAGAAGTGAAAGACCCATATTCACGTATTATTACATTTACGGAGATTCACGGGACGCTCTGTACAAGGACGTCACACACAAATTAATCTTCGATAGAGAGTGCAAAGGTGCAACCCCTTGAATGACAACTTAGTTCGCAAATAACCCTTCATTCTGTGACATCTAATACATTATAAAACAATAAGAAACGGTCTCTTTACAGAAAATGTATGATTTGGCAGTATGGCTTCAGATGAGATTGGTGGCCATTACTCATATCTAAAATACAAGTTCAAAATAGGGAACATTGTTAGGTTGGTTATGCAGTACTACTATTCATTTTATTTTCGAGATGTGTGGCCACCAATTTTCCAAGGAACGCCTCTGGGGAAAACCACTGGGCTAGGAGAAATGTTTCACCCCATTTTCTTCTTTACACCAGTTTTACCTTTCATCTAAAATTTCATGAGGGACATTGAACAGGGGTGTTCACACCCTTTGATCTGTTTTCACGCTGTCTTTGTGATTGTTCCTCCACCCCAACCTCCAGGTGTTCCCGTTTTTCCCCATTAGTGTTGTTATTGTATTATCCCTTTGTTGTGGTCTGTCTCTCGTCCACCGAAGTTTCGCTCTCCTTGTTTGCCAAAAAGAGCCTCAAAACTACCCAAGCGGTTCTTTCCTAAGCTCGCGGATTTCACCCAGGTTGCCTTTCTGTTTCCTAGCCCTCCTGGTTGCTTGACCCTCTGGTCCTGACCACCGGAATTCTGCCTTGCCTGCCACTCTGCCGGTTTCTGACCTCCAAGCCTGTCCCTATTCCCCTCGGTTAACGTTTGGGACCTCTGACCTTTTTAACTGAACCGCTGGGGCCTGTCCTGAACCTTCAAAGCCTTGCCTTATTGCGGTCCTTATGGTACCTGTTTCGGGACTCTGGTAACACTGATTTATGAAACTCTCGCTTGGCCGCGCAACCGTTATCAAGAGCTCAACCATTCTGGGCCCTCCTGTGTCTGGCATTTTTGGGTCTTGCCTTGCTGGCCGCTTAACCAAAACCTTGGTTGCAGTATAAGGGTTGGAAGGATAAATGGTGACTCTGGTAGGCTGATTTGTGCGCTATAATCCCATATTATTTCTATGTTCAGGCTTTAAACCAGTACAGCAGCCAGCACTCAAGTTCTTATAGCTATGGGGTCAGACCTCCACAGCCAGGTA